>NC_052168.1:8244503-8422014 GCF_902713615.1 Scyliorhinus canicula | reverse complement strand
GGAGATACTCTCCACTTGCCTGGATGAGTGCAGCTCCAACAACACTCAAGAAGCTCAACACCATCCAGGACAAAGCAGCCCCACTTGATTGCTCCCCCCTTCCTCAAACATTCAAACCCTCCACCACCGACGAACAGTGGCAGCCGTGTGTACCATCTACAAGATGCGCTGCAGTAACACACCAAGGTTCCTTAGACAACTGCTCCCCACCACAAGTCACTGTCACCAAAGGCGGCAATCCACAACAGTGTTGTGTTCGGGCAGCACGGTAGCATGGTGGTTAGCATAAATGCTTCACAGCTCCAGGGTCCCAGGTTCGATTCCCGGCTGGGTCACTGTCTGTGTGGAGTCTGCACGTCCTCCCCGTGTGTGCGTGGGTTTCCTCCGGGTGCTCCGGTTTCCTCCCACAGTCCAAAGATGTGCGGGTTAGGTTAATTGGCCGCGCTAAATTGCCTGTAGTGTCCTAAAAAAGTAAGGTTAAGGGGGGGTTGTTGGGTTACGGGTATAGGGTGGATACATGGGTTTGAGTAGGGTGATCATTGCTCGGCACAACATCGAGGGCCGAAGGGCCTGTTCTGTGCTGTACTGTTCTATGTTCTATGTTCTATGTTCTGGGCTCTCTTGGAAGATGTGTCAGCTGTATGTGTTCCATTATCTTCTTGGAAAGCAAACCCAATTGGCGCACTGAGATAGCAGCTTCTCACGACAGCTGCATCCCGCTGGGCAGTTTTTGCGCTGTTAGTGTCGTCTGGCTCTGCATATAGAACATTGTAAAATGAGTGGAAGAGTTCTTCCCGTCCATGTGAATGCTCCTGTGAATGCTCCGTTATGCTGGTGCCCGGGGGTTTCCCGATCGCATGGGGAATGGGAAACCCCATTGGCCGGCCGGCGTAGCGGAGAATCCCGCCGTCCGACCGGGGCAGAAATGTGGCGGGGCGGAGAATCCCGCCCAAATTCTCCTGGGGACGTTTTCTTATGCTCTGGGTGTGATATAAGACCATCAGACGTAGGAGTAGAAGCAGGCCATTCGGCCCATCCAGTCTGCCCCGCCAATCAAACAGATCATGACTGATCTGATACGATAATCCTCAACTCCACTTTCCCACCTTAGCCCTGAAACTGATTTAAAATGTTTATCTCAGCATTGATCATACTTAACGACCTGGCCTCTGCAGCTCCCTGCGGCAAAGAATTCCCAAGATTCATGGGCGACGTGGTAGCACAGTGGTTATCACTGTTGCTTCATGACGCCAGGGTCCCAGGTTCGGTTCCCGGCTTGTTCACTGTCCGTGCGGAGTCTGCACGTTCTCCCCGCGTCTGCGTGGGTTTCCTCCGGGTGCTCCGGTTTCCCCCCACAAGTCTCGAAAGACGTGCTGTTAGGTAATTTGGACATTCTGAATTCTCCCTCCGTGTACCCGAACAGACGCTGGAATGAGGTAACCAGGGGCTTTTCACAGTAACTTCATTGCAGTGTTAATGTAAGCCTACTTGTGACAATAAAGATTATTACTATAGCATCAGAGAAATACCTCCTCATCTCTGCCTTAAATGGGCGACCCCTCACTCTGAGATGATGCCCTCTGGTCCTAGACTCTCCCACAAGGGGAAACGACCTCTCAGCATCGACCCTGTCAAACCCCCTGAGAATCTGATACGTCTCAATAAGGTAATCGCTCACTCTTCTAAACTCCAATGAGTATAGGCCTAACCTATTCAACCTCTCCTCATTAGAAAATCCCTCCACACCCGTGATCAAACCTTCTTGACTGCCTCCAATACTGGTACATCTTTCTTGAGATCAGGGGACCAAAACTGTTCACAGTATTCCAGGCGTGGTCTAACCTTGTATCGTTTTAGCAGGACTTCCTTATTTTTAAAACTCCACTCCCTTTGAAATAAAGGGCGACTTTAAATTTGCCTTCCCTGGTTAACTGCTGAACTTGCAGGCTAGCTTTGTGTCGGAGGACCTCATTGGGAAGTGAGTTTACTCCCTAAATGATTGGATCACCCTTAGCTCATTCAACCCCAGATTGAAGGGCCAGGATTCTCCGCCGGCGGGATTCTCCATGATGCCGGCGCCGGCCCTGGGGGGATTCTCGATGGCGTGGGGAATGGGAAACCCCATTGGCCGGCCGGAGTAACGGAGAATCCCGCCAGCCGGCCGGGGCAGAAATGAGGCGGGGCGGAGCAGAGAATCCCGCCCAAGTTCTCCTTCAGTCTTGCCTCGGGCCGAGACTCAGCCTCATCTTTAATGAGACTTTCCCTGTCTGATAAATAATTGGCAATCGTTTTGTGCAGTGATTGTTGGCCCAATGAGCTGGGAGTACTGTGATCTGTCCATAATGTTATGTTAATGTTATGTTGCAACTGTATAAGGTGTTAGTGCGGCCACACCTGGAGTATTGTGTTCAGTTTTGGTCTCCTTACTTGAGAAAGGACGTACTGGCGCTGGAGGGTGTGCAGAGGAGATTCACTAGGTTAATCCCAGAGCTGAAGGGGTTGGATTATGAGGAGAGGTTGAGTAGACTGGGACTGTACTCGTTGGAATTTAGAAGGATGAGGGGGGATCTTATAGAAACTTATGAATCTTATGAAGGGAATAGATAGGATAGATGTGGGCAGGTTGTTTCCACTGGCGGGTGACAGCAGAACTAGGGGACATAGCCTCAAAATAAGGGGAAGTAGATTTAGGACTGAGTTTAGGAGGAACTTCTTCACCCAAAGGGTTGTGAATCTATGGAATTCCTTGCCCAGTGAAGCAGTTGAGGCTTCTTATAAGAACATAAGAACTAGGAGCAGGAGTCGGCCATCTGGCCCCTCGAGCCTGCTCCGCCATTCAATTAGATCTTTTGTGGTTTAAGACAACTCACACCTCTTTAACCTGGGGTTACCCCTATCTCTGGATCTGTAATGATTTGATTACCTGCAAATGCTCGCATTCCAAGCATTGTCTGGCATCTCTGACTTTGTCTATATAAATGTTTCTGGAACATACCTCTCCATTCACCTGAGGAAGGAGCAGTGCTCCGAAAGCTAGTGTTTGAAACAAACCTGTTGGACTTTAACCTGGTGTTGTAAGACTTCTTAACGGTTGGGACATTAACAATCTTAGGGACCCAGACAAAGGATTAAACACTGTTTATCAAAGTCAAAATGGAGAGGTGGGAATCATGTGACATGACTCCCCCTCCCTAAATGTCTGAAGCAATTATACTGCCTTGTTTGATTGTTAGAAAGAGTGCACAAACATCCAAATCTGCCACTGGTGGAAAACATCACCTACCCGATCACCCAGCAAATGCCTCATAGAATTTACAGTGAAGAAGGAGGCCACTCGGCCCGTCGAATCCACACCGACCCTTGGAAAGAGCACCCCACTTACGTCCACACCTCCACCCTATCCCAGTAACCCCACCTAACCATTTTGGGCACTAAGGGCAATTTAGCGTGGCCAATCCACCTAACCTGCACATCTTTGGATTGTGGGAGGAAACCGGAACACCCGGAGGAAACCCACTCAGACACGGGGAGAACGTGCAGACTCCGCGCAGACAGTGACCCAAGGCAGGAATCGAACCTGGGACCCTGGAGCTGTGAAGCAACAGGGCCAACCACTGTGCTACCGTGCCGCCTCAGCTTAAGGCAGCCGATCTGGACCAATCTGCCCAAGTTACGCAGTTCTGCAGCGGACCTGTGGAAGGACCTATGGTACAACACCAACAATGCAGCCCAGAACCTGGTTGAAGATCCCACGTTGGAAATCCCCAGGCTTCGACCTCCCACCTGGAAAATGGGGCAACCAGAACAGGTTTCGGACTGGAGTCGGACCGTGCCGCAACAGCCATTCCCATTGGGGACACCAAGGTTCACCCCTGTGCAACTGAGGCAAAGTACAAATGGTGCATATAATCAAGCTGCACTTCAGTGACCGTCTCAATGCTCTCCAGCAGGCTGACGAGGAGACATCCAGCTGTTCATCATTGCATAGGATAGTAGTGATTCTGTCTTGCTGTAATGCAAATCAGTCTGCAATCTTCCATCAAATAACAGTTCAGAAAAGCCACTCTATCCAAATTTGAATGCATGACCCCCATCCATGTGGTTTCTACGGGAACCGCTAAGCTTCGATACCAATGCCTACAAAACTAATTCATGCACATCTCATTGTGGAAGTCATCGCTACTGGAATAGTGAATTATCCAGCATCAGTTTTCAACCCTCCAATCTCTGTGAAGTCGTGCTTCATTGGACTTTAATTCTGGACTCCCGTGAAACAATAATTCTTCGCTCTGTGGTCTTTGCCTTGTAAATCTATTTTTAAAAAATATTTCTGATTAAGGGGCCAATCCACCTACCCTGCACATCTTTGGGTTGTGGGGGTGAGACCCACGTGGGCACGGGGAGAATGTGGAACCTCCACACAGTAACCCGGGGCCAGGATTGTGCCGGGTCCTCGGCACCGTGAGGCAGCGGTGCTAATCACTGTGCCACCCTGATTCGCCCTGTAAATCTTACTTTCCCTATAGCTTGATTGTTATATGAAAGTGCAGGGAGCTACGTGATGATCCCCCCCCCCCCTCAACCTCTCCCGCCCTGTGCATTTTGAGTTGGCGCAAATAAACTAACCCTCCGAGTTCACCCTATCTGGAGTTTATCATCACACATAAACCAAAGGGTTGGGAAATGTGCCACCGCTTATAAGAGGCGAAATTCAAAATCAAAACACCTTTCTGTTTGTGGACGGGTCGTGAAAGGGCCAATCAGGGGCTGCCATCCTGTATGTATCAATCTCCATTAATCGTCTCTGCTCAGAGAACAATCTACTGAAGTACATTATCGAATGACATGACGTCCGTCTGTTTGGAATATATATATATAAAATATGTATATGTATGTATGTGTGTGTATGTGTGTGTATATATACATATATATATATAATATGTATGTGTATACATAAATATAATATGTACATATATATAGTAAAAATGGATGTAAATGCATATAGACATATCTGTTTCTACATTTCTACATATGCAAATATAAATTTTATATATATATACACACATATATATTTAAAATGATCATTCCAGACATGCTCATTATCAGATGGGAGTGAAACACTGCCCTTGGCCTAGTGTGCACTGTACAGTAGCTGTAACTGAGGTACACAGGAGCTGTACAATACTAGTTAGGAATGGATTATTCGTTTTACCCAGCGTGTAACGTACAAGTGTAGGTTCTGACACTCAAATTAGCTGCACAGCACTGCACAGGTATGAAATTCACCTGGTTACCTGCCAAATATTGTGAGGGACTGGCAGACCCAGACACCAGGTGGCAGCTGTGAGCTACACAGCTCGGCCGAGACAGGCGTGGGCCAGAGCTTGCATTTTGTGTCACATTTTATTACCTCGCCTGTCGATGCCTCTCCGCATCCGATGGGTTAACGTCGAAATCCTGTTGGGTGGGGAAAATATGTAGGTCATCGGTTGCAGAAGGAGGTCTTGCGAATAGCAGGCACCATGAAGGCGCTGTCTGTTAATCTGTTATTGGCAGAGGTGGTTGAGGCAGGCAATTATGGCCAGGATTCTGGGAGAAGCGTCTTTCTCGTCTTGAGCCGTGCTGAGCGATGGTTACTGACACTGAGGAGACGTGAGCCCTCCGACAGTGAAAAAACAAAAGGGGCGCGATTCAGCGACCGCCTCGCGCCCGGTACGAATCCGGGCGCGGGTGAGGGCGAAATCGAGATTCGCGCCGGGTGCAAAGCGTTGACCATTCACCCTGCCCGCTCCCAATGGCGAGTCCCGGATCTCAGCCCAAAAACGGGGGGGGGGGAAATATCATTAACCCTCATCTGCATTCATTTCAATCTCATCAACAAAATTGACGTCGGGCGCAGCGGCCTCCCGGGAATTTCCCGAATCCCCAACGGGAGGTCACGCGGCCGTCGTTTAGTACACCTCTTCAAAAGGGTGGAGTTGCCGCAACGGCTGCTGTGGGGAGGTGAGCAGCCATTTACGTTTGCAGCAATGCAGCTCAAGGGTTCCAGAGCTTCTGCCCCAGTGCTTAGGCTGGGGAGGCTTTCAGGAGGTTTGGGCTTGGTCGGGGGGGGGCGGGGGGGGGGGGGCGGGGGGTGGGGTGGTGGGGGGGGGGGTCGGGGAGGGGAGGGGGGGGGCTGCCTCCTCCTCCATCTTAAACCCTTTATAAAAAGGAAAACCAGATATTTATTGTATAAATGCGAAAACCCTGCCTCCCTCCCGCATCAGGCCGCCCGCCTTTTGTCCCCAAGTTTCCTACATCTTGCTGGAATCCCTCCCAGATGCAGTTTAATATCCTGACCATTTCTCCCTCTATTTCTGAGGAAGAGCCCAAGGACTCAAACATTAATTCTGTTTCGTCTTCGGACAGATGCTGCCAGACCTGCTGAGTGTGACCAGCGCTCTCTGTTCTCATTTCAGATTCCAGCATCCTCAGTATTTTCCTTATTTTATTTATCAGCAAAATTAAACGAAAAGGGCTTATTGTCACAAGTCGGCTTCAAATGAAGTTACTGTGAAAAGCCCCGATCTATCTCCCCAAGGATAATCCGGCAGAGAAACAAGCTGCCGAAGGAAATAGTCACAGACCTATCACTGCAAATCTCCAAAACACATTATTCATAAGATTTCATTACCAAGACTATCGTTTCAGCATGTCATTCCTGGTTTAGCGAGCACCACGCATACAAATGTTGGCGGAATCTGGGTTTTAATCTGTGATGCCAGCACCGCTAACGGAGAGACAGAAATTGCAGAGAAGTCTCAAACATTCTGGGGCTGGATTCTGGGGCGATGTCTCGGCGCCGGCATGGGATTAAAAACGGGCACAAAACGGCCACCGATTCCCCGTCTGGCTGGGGGGGGGGGGGGGGGGGGCGAGCAGGACGGCAGCGTAGAGTGCCCGGCTCCAGCTGCCGATACGCCCCAGAGAATTGCCGGGTCCGTGCGCACGGCGGCGACCTGCAGCGGACGCACCGTGCTTCATGGCGGACTATTCCTTCGGGCCCGGCCCACGGAATAGTCACCCCCCCCCCCCTTCAGCCGCCTCGCGCGCCACGGACGGCCCCACCACAGTGCCCCCTCCCCAGCCCCCAATAATGTCCCCCCCCCCCCTGCCCGCGGATCGGCCCTCTCCCAAATGTGGCGGTGCTGGACTGAGTCCGCAGCAGCCAGGTGGTGGGTCTTGTGTTGTGTACTCTGGGATAACACGGGCTGCAACTGGATGCAGCTTTAACCAAAAGATACTCCAGACCTTGAAGTTAGTTCAATCTGACTTATTGAACCAGTAGCACAGTTAGCACAGTTCTCTATGAGTTCAACTCTCTGCTAACCTAAGTGTGGTTACTCTGTCTGACTGAACCAGACTAGCTCTTAGCCACATGGTGGAGGTGTGACACTGTACATACACCCTGACTCACTCTGTAGATGTCCGTGTGATGGAAGGAAGGTCATTGATTAAGCAGCTGAAGATGGTTGAGCCTTGAAATACTCTTGGGTGAGAAAATATGTAAGTAATTGAGTGGATAACGAACACACAGCTCCTTATTTCTGAATCATCTCATGATGGAATCTCATCGGGAATTCCAGGGATGAGGAAGTTCAGCTGTGAGGATAGATTGATGAAGTTGGGACAGTCCTGCTTGGAGAAGAGACGGTCGAGAGGAGATTTGATCGAGGTGTTCTTAATCATGAGGGGGTCTGGACAGAGCGGACAGGGAGAAGCTGTTCCCATTGGTGGAAGGATGGGGAACGAGAGGGACACAGATTTGAGATCATTGGTGAAAGCAGCGAAGGAGACACGAGGAGAGACTCTCTTACGCAGCGAGTGGTTAGGATCTGGAATGTGCTGCCCGAGGGTGTGGGGGAGGCGGGTTCAGTCGAGGGGGAATTTAATTATTATCTGCAAAGCGAGAATGTGCAGGGTTGCGGGGCGAAAGCAGGGGTGCGAACCCAGTGAGCTGCTTATTTGATGAGCAGATGCCTAAACGATGGGCCGAATGGCCTCCCTCTGTGCCGTGACCGTTCTGTGATTCACAGTGGGCAACTGCTGTTTGTTTTCTCACCTAGAGGGAGCAGCATTGTTCCTCATAGCCACCAACGCCTAGAGAGAGAGAGAGTCGGCCTGAGTTCTTCACTTGTCTTCCCCTGTGGTCAGGCAGAGCGTCAGGACTGGAGTGAAAAGAGGGCGGAGGGGAAGGGCGGGGGAATTGACGGACGAGACTGTTTTTCCTTCCTCCCAGTTGCCGCCTAATCTTTGCGGCTCAACACGTCGCCCCCGTGAGGGCCTTTGAATATCTGTCGACCACTAGCTGAGCTCTCGTACCACATGTATCAGCGATACACCGGCTGACTGGTGACCACCAGACTGCAACGAGAGGAAGAAAAAGAAAATGACATTTCCGAGGAGCCATTCACAACCTCAGGCGCGTCCCAAAGCGCTCGACGGCCGACGAAAGTGCTCTTCGAAGCGCAGTCACTGCACAAAGAGTAAGCAATGTGAGATGAGCAGATCTTCGCTTTGATCAACCCGTGAGGTGATCCATTCGGAAAGAAACGCGAGCAAACGCGCTAGGCCGAATGTTACCCCCCCCCCCCCTTCCCCCTCCCTCCGTCAGCCAATAAGATCATGGCCGATCTGATTGTGGTCTTAACTCCGCTTTCCTCTCTACCCCCCCCCCGCCCCACCTCACCCCCAACGCTCAACTCCCTGGTCGATCAACGACCTGTCCCATCCGGCCTTGAATTTATTCAGTGATCCGGCCTCCACCCGCTCTCTGAGGAAGAGAATCCCAAACACCGGGAACCCTCCGAGAGAAAACAATTCTTCCTCATCTCCGTCTTCAACGGGATACCCCTTCAGTTTGAAACTGTCCCCCCCCCCCCTCATGAGGAGAAACACCCTTTCGGCTTCCACCCGGCCAATTCCCCTCGGGATTCGAATATGTTTTGATAAGACCACCTCGCGTTCTCCTCAACTCCAATGAGTATCGGCCGCACCTGCTGAACCTTCCCAAGGTGATGAGGCTGTGGCTCAGAGAGGGTTTGGATTCCTTCAGACGCTGAGGGTGGTGGAGTCTCCGCTGTTGAGTACACGCAAGACGGAGGTCGATGGATGTTTCAATACTCAGGGGAATTAAGGGATACGGGGATAGTGCAGGAGGGCGGGGTTGAGGTAGGAGATCGGCCTGGTTGTGTTCTGTAATATAACCATCGTAACGATGTACACAGAACATCTAGCTGTTTCACTAGAAAGATGATTTATTAACTAACACGTGGAAAGATAACCAAAGAAGTATGATACAGACGATGGCTGCTAAATGAATTCAGTGAATTCTCCTGGGGCTGCTTTAAGTGCAACCATCCTCTCGCACGTCTTACTACCAACTGGTGGGCGTCTTGAGTCACGTGATGGATCTCTATCGCCACCAGCTGGTTGGAGGTTGCATAGCTAACTATATACAGAACTGTGCACAGGCATATCACCACAGGCCTCGACCTTGTTGAGTCCTAGGAAGGCTGAATGGCTCCTCCACCTCCTGTCGCTTTCAAATTCAGACCCCTAGGCTGAAAAATTTTAGACATTCAGAAAAAACAGAAAGAGCCAGTCATTGGGCGGGATTCTCTGGTTTTGTCCATGGCGGGACCCCGTTGCACGCGAGGACTGTAACTATTTCGTTCCAGCCGAAAGACCATTCACTGCCATCCGGGAAACCCCAGCCATGTCCCCAGGATGGGACATTTTGGCCATTGACCTGGAGCCTGGAATGAAGAGATCGAATTGAGGTAAGTAAGGTGATAGAAGGTATTGACAAAGTAGACGTGGAGCGGATTCCTCCTCTTGTGGCGCAGTCTGGAAAGAGAGGTCATGGTCTCAGGATTAGAGATAGCAGATTCAGGGCAGCATGGTGGCACAAGTGGCTAGCACTGTGGCTTCCCAGCGCCAGGGTCCCAGGTTCGATTCCCCGCTGGGTCACTGTCTGTGCGGAGTCTGCACGTTCTCCCACGTGTGTGCGTGGGTTTCCTCCGGGTGCTCCGGTTTCCTCCCACAGTCCAAAGATGTGCAGGTTAGGTGGATAGGCCGTGCTAAATTGCCCTTAGTGTCCAAAAGCGTTAGGAGGGGTTATTGGGTTATAGGGATAAGGTGGAAGTGAGGGTTTAAGTGGGTCGGTGCAGACCTGATGGGTCGAATGGCCTCCTTCTGCACTGTATGCTCTAAGTTCTAAAAGAGAGATGAGGAGAAATTACTTCTCGCAAAGGGTCGTGAATCTGTGGAATTCGCTACCCCAGAGTGCGGGGCATGCTGGGACATTGAGCCAACATGAGGAGGAGATAGACAGATTTTTAATTAGCAATGGCATCAGGGATTATGGTGAACGAGGAGGAAGGTGGAGTTGAGGCCGAGAGGGGATCAACCATGTTCGTATTGAATGACGGAGCGGACTCAAGGGGCTGAATTGCCCCCTCCTTGCTCCTGGATCTGATGTTTTTAATTGATTGCCCTCTGACTGAGCGCAGTCCTGAGCTCCAATTCGTCTTGCATGAACCTTGACCTCTGCTGAGGAGCAGTGGCCTTAAAGAGACAGGCCATCACAGTGGGTCAACTTTGCCACCTGCCCAGCCCAGATCAGCTACTATTGGGAGTAAGCGTGTCCAGCGAGGTTAACACCAGAGCACCACAATAGCCGCAGCGTCTTTGAGAAAGCGGCAACGATGTGCCAGTTTTCTGTCCCACTTCTCTCCATTAGACTGGCAGCCACAGTGACACGCTGCTGAGAGTAAAGTTATTAAAATATATCAGGAAGGATTTGCCAGACAATTTCTCTGTACCGATGCGAGAGAGGAGACATGGATTGTATTTGTCATTATGTCATTGCTGTAAACGACTAGATAACACATTGCAACACGATTTATGTTGTCTCGTTTAACAAGCGGAAAGAATAAAGAAAAGCAACATCACACACTTTTCGACCGCCGGCAGTGTCTCTTTAATTCGGCGCCCAGCACCATTCCCCCAAATGGCGGTTCCCACACTGCTCTGAACCATTGTACCCTCGTGCCTTTCTGACGTGTGGCTCCAAGGGCACGCTCTGTTACCCGATCGGAGAAGTTGGCCAACAGGTGACGGGTCACTGCTGTTCCGCACCCCTGGCCGAGCCTCATGCACATCCTGACTCGCACGAGGACACACTCGGGCACACATCCCTCTTCCTCTTCCTCTCCTCGCCGTATTATATTTATTGCTTTTTAAAAATTCATTTATGGGATGTGGGCATCGCTGGCTAGGCCAGCATTTATTGCCCATCCCTAATTGCCCTTGCGAAGGTGGTGGTGAGCCGCCTTCTTGAACCGCTGGAGTCCCTGTGGTGCAGGGACACCCGCAATGCTGTTAGGGAGGGGGTTCCCCTATTTTGACCCAGCGACAGTGAAGGAACCGGGATATATTTCCAAGCCAGGTAGGTGAGTGACTTTGAGGGCAACATCCTGGTGGAGGTGTCCCCAGGTATAAAACCGTAAGAACATAAGAACTAGGAGCAGGAGTAGGCCATCTGGCCCCTCGAGCCCGCTCCGCCATTCAATGAGATCATGGCTGATCTTTTGTGGACTCAGCTCCACTTTCCGGCCCGAACACCATAACCCTTTCTTCCTTCATTCTTCAAAAACTATCTACCTTTATCTTGAAAACATTTACTGAAGGAGTCTCAACTGCTTCACTGGGCAAGGAATTCCATAGATTCACAACCCTTTGGGTGAAGAAGTTCCTCCTGAACTCAGTCCTAAATCTACTTCCCCTTATTTTGAGGCTATGCCCGCTAGTTCTGCTTTCACCCGCCAGTGGAAACAACCTGCCCGCATCTATCCTATCTATTCCCTTCATAATATTATATGTTTCTATAATATTCCCCCCGCATCCTTCTAAATTCCAACGAGTACAGTCCCAGTCTACTCAACCTCTCCTCGTAATCCAACCCCTTCAGCTCTGGGATTAACCTCGTGAATCTGTTGCTCTTGTCCTTCTAGATGGTGGTGGTCATGGGTTTTGAAGGTGTTGCCTAAAGAGTCTTGGTGAGTTGTTGCGGTGCGTCTTGTAGACACGGCTGCCACTGTGCGTCGGTGATGGAGGGATGGCGATGGAAGGGGTGCCAATCGTAAATCGAACAGCTCTCTTCATGGGATGCGTGCGAGTTGACATTGACAGTTTGTCTGGCTGATGTTCCTTGTCCGGAGAGTGTCATTCCCGTGGCCTTTGTTGCCTTGGTGACTATTGGCGGCGACAAGCGGACCTCTGGAATTGATGGTAGTTCTGTATTCAGTACAGCTGGTGAGATCCTTTCTCCCTGAAGGCCTGATTGCTGTGAATGAACAGCTTCGCCGAGGGTGGGCCGGTATATTTGGTTGTTCACTTTCAACACGTATAATCAAGGTGGCAATTTCTCTACGCATGCCCCAAGGTTACACGGGAGCTGACTCCTGTTTTGAAGTATTGAGAGTTTGCCCGCTGGCTGGTTCCTCATGTCCTTCCACACTTTATATCGATTCTTCAAGGAGCCTTTCATGGTGACCTCTCTGCCAGCCGTTCTGCCTGGCTGTTCACCTGGTTGAATTTCTTTAACTCCCACTTTGAGTTGCCCCATGTGGAATTTTTTATTATTTATCCTTTCCTCCTGGTACCTCTGCGTTGCCGTTAAAATGTATCTGCTCGGGTCTTGCACAGCTTTGTTCATTGAAGAGTTCAGTATATCGTGCGTGTTCAAAGGTATGCACTCAGCTGGAATTTTGCCCTTCAAATCATCCGGTTCAGCTCAGGTGTGAACATTTTCCTGCAGAACTGCTTCATTTATCTTCAGCTTGTTCATTTTATGTCACTAACATAGTCGGCAACCGTCTTGACTTGAATATTGCCTCCCTCTCCCTGGGGTCGACTGTCTCCCTCGTGCTAGAGTCTTTTGTTTCCCGCACTCCTTTTTTTCAATTCTTTTTTTCCAATGAAGGGGCAATTTAGCGTGGCCAATCCACCTACCCTGCACATCTTTTGGGCTGTGGGGGCGACGCCCACGCAAACATGGCGAGAATGTGCAAACACCAGACAGACAGTGTCCCAGAGCCAGGATTGAACCTGGGACCTCGGCGCCGTGAGGCAGCAGTGCTAACCCCTGCGACAACGTGCTGCCCTTTTCCCACTCTCTTTTGACATGGTTAGGGTTATCAGCCCAAGCTTTAGACTTGCTTTAGTTGAGATGATTGACTGTTGCAATCCATGTATGATCTGGAACACAAACTCTTCCTTGTTGCCCTTGTATTTGGTTGTCAGACGAATATCTCTCCTCTGTCTGAGTATCGTGCCACGATATAGCCTCAATATTACTTTCGGATTGCCATGTTTTTAAAAAATAAATTTAGAGTATCCAATTAATTTTTTCCAATTAAGGGGCAATTACGTGTGGCCAATCCACCTAGCCCGCACATCTTTTGGGTTGTGGGGGCAAGACCCACGCAAACACGGGGAGAATGTGCAAACTCCACACGGACAGTGACCCAGAGCCAGGATCGAACCTGGGACCCTGGCGCCGTGAGGCAACCGTGCTAACCACTTGTGCCACCGTGCTGCCCCAGATTGCCATGTTGAGCCACTCCACACAAATCTGTGGTGAATGATGCACTAGTGTCAATCTGACACTTCTTCATCAGACTCATCTGCCGATATCTCACCCGTGGCACTCTCCTCTGCAAGCTTGGTTTGTTTCTTTCGAGCCAAACACTTGCGCGCAAAAGGATTCTGCTTCTTGCAGTTAAAAAGCTGCCTTCCCCCATGTGGGGGCAATTCTTCTTTTGCCATGCGCGCTGTATTTTTATCTCACCCTTTATCTGTGATTGCTCCTGGACTGTCTCTCGGCATCATCTGTCACCTGGTTTGCTCTGCCGCACATATGTTCCAACTGACGTTTCACAATTTCCGCATTTCGCCACACACCTATTGCTTTCTTTAGTGTCGGCTTCTCAACTTTCAATAGACTTGCTCTCACTGAGGGATCTCTCACGCCTAAGATTAATCTATCCTTAATAAGACCAACTTTTAGCTTTCCTAATTCACGTGATTCTGCCTTCTGTGTCACAGCCATCACATACCGCTCAATTGTTTTCACTCTGAACTCTAGTGTTGAATACATAGCGTTTATATGGAACATTCACTCAGGGTTCAAAATGTGCATTCAGGGCTTTCAAAATCTCTGCCTTGTTTTTTTTCTTTGCTCATCGGTCAGACTTAGGGTGGTACACATTTTGTAGCAGACATTTCCCCAGCAGCGTTCATAATGTGGCAACACTTAAGTCTGTTGCAATCTCATTGTTTTGAGATTTTAAGTGGAAAAATTGCCAGTTTTGCCATGCATCACTTTTCAATTCAACTGGAGATGGAAGTGGAACATTTACTTCAGCCACTTTACTCACGCTGTAATTCATTTTGTCCTTGTCTGCAGCTCACTGCTTTCCCTTTGTCCTACTTTTAGTAGCTTTCTGCAGATTTGAATCTTTCTGTGTGCCTCTCTTAGCTCTGTCTTCTCTGTCGCCAGTGTTCCACTTGCACATTTTCCTTTGTCCTACTTTCAGCAGCTTTCTCCGCAGATTTAAACCTTCCTGGATACTCACTGTCTCCTCCGCATCATTTCCAGGGTTGAAAAATCCAGCTTCTGCTCCACTTCTGCGCACCATGTGTCAAGTACGACAAGAGCAGAGCTCCATTCGCATCTCCTCTCAGTGCGAGTCTTTACTGAGCTTCGTAAAGATGCCTGGCTCCCGAGGTAGCCTCGTGGTGTAGTCACATGACCATGGGAAAGCCGGACATGGCAGTGCGACATTTCAAAACACAAACAGTCACCGATGAGGTAGCGGGGGCTGGTTTAGCACAGCTGGCTTGTAATGCAGAAAAAGGCCAGTGGCGCGGGTTCAATTCCCATACCGGCCTCCCCGAACAGGCACCGGAATGTGGAGACTAGGGGCTTTTCACAGTAAATTCATTGAAGCCTACGTGTGACAATAAGCGATTATTATTATTATATTATTATAATTGGGAATGCACAAGAGGCCAGAATTAGAGAGGGGTGTTATATTACAGTGATGTAATATATATATTATTCATTTGTCTTGCCAAGTTGCACTTAACTTGATGATAAACAGTCGAAGTCGTCCAGTTGATGGCAAATTATTATTTTATTTTTTTATAAATAATTTTTATTGGAATTTTTTTACAGAAAATATGACAACAAACAATGAAAAGCAACAATATAACCCCATAATAACTGTAAGACCCCCAAGACCGTATCAACGCATGTATCACATCCCCCCCACACCCCCAAACCCAGTAAACAACAAGAGAGCTTAAAAATAAATTAAAATTAAATAAGCAAACATAGTCATCGCCCCCCCCTCCCCCCTTCCCCCTTCCTTTTCCCCCCTTTCCCCCCTCTTCCCCCCCTTTCCCCCCCTCTTCCCCCCCTTCCCCCCCTCTTCCCCCCCCTCCCCCCCGGGTTGCTGCTGCTGCTGACCCAGTACCCTATCGTTGAGCCAGAAAGTCGAGGAAAGGTTGCCACCCCCTAAAGAACCCTTGTACCGATCCTCTCACGGGCAAATTATTTATTGAGTAACAAATTATTTATTGAGTAACAAAATAATATAATTGTGAGTTCTTTTATTTTAATACTTTGACTTGAAATAGAATCAACTAAGATTAGATTAAACTAACAATTAATATAACACACTACACTCTGAGCTGGTCACTTCTAGCTGCAATACACGCACACTAACACTAGGAAAGAGCGGGAAATTCCTTATATAGTTCCTGTTAGTGTTGCCATCTTGTGATCGTCTGACTTTATTAACGAATCATGTATTAGCATATACGGAGATCACCGCAAGGGGGAGATACCTTGGAAGGTTGCGGTGCTGATGGAGATAAGAGAGAGGGCAGAGTGAGTGAGGCCATGGAGGGATTTGGAGGCAAGGATCAGAACTTTGAACATCAAGACGTCAGTTGACTGGGAACTACCGAGGGTCAGAGAACAGAGAGCTGATGGAGAATGGGGATGAGAGTCAGGACGCAAAACTTTGGACAGCTTCAAGTATACGGAGAATGTGGGAATCAGCCAGGATTGGAACCGTTGAGTCTGGAAGCAACAAGGGTTTCAGCAGCAGAGGAAATAAGACCGTCTGACATGGTTTGAACTGAGGGCGTTAATATCAAACAGATTTTAGAACATAGAACATAGAACAGTACAGCGCAGAACAGGCCCTTCGGCCCTCAATGTTGTGCCGAGCCATGATCACCCTACTCAAACCCACGTATCCACCCTATACCCGTAACCCAACAACCCCCCCTTAACCTTACTTTTATTAGGACACTACGGGCAATTTAGCATGGCCAATCCACCTAACCTGCACATCTTTGGACTGTGGGAGGAAACCGGAGCGCCCGGAGGAAACCCACGCAAACAGGGGGAGGACGTGCAGACTCCACACAGACAGTGACCCAGCCGGGAATCGAACCTGGGACCCTGGAGCTGTGAAGCATTTATGCTAACCACCATGCTACCCTGCTGCGTGTGAACAACTGGCTACAGTCAGTCTCTTTGATGCGGTTTTAAGTTTATCTTCCATTATTGCTCAACATTAGTCCTCCTTATGCTGCAAGTTTAAACTCTGCCTGATAACCATTTAGTGTTCAGCAGTGACAGGTACTAAATTACCAGGCCCACGCAAAGAGCCCATAAGGATTGCGTGTGTGAAAAATGGAACAGAATGATCCTGTCACAGGTGCACTCCTGGGATTGTGTTAAACCACATTATGGGACAGTGTAGAGAGAGCTTTACTCTGTATCTAACCCCGTGCTGTACCTGTCCTGGGAGTGTTTGATGGGGACAGTGTAGAGGGAGCTTTACTCTGTATCTAACCCCATGCTGTACCTGTCCTGGGAGTGTTTGATGGGGACAGTGTAGAGGGAGCTTTACTCTGTATCTAACCCCGTGCTGTACATGTCCTGGGAGGGTTTGATGGGGACAGTGTAGAGGGAGCTTCACTCTGTATCTAACCCCATGCTGTACCTGTCCTGGGAGTGTTTGATGGGGACAGTGTAGGGGGAGCTTTACTCTGTATCTAACCCCATGCTGTACCTGTCCTGGGAGTGTTTGATGGGGACAATGTAGAGGGAGCTTTATTCTGTATCTAACCCTGTGCTGTACATGTCCTGGGAGGGTTTGATGGGGACAGTGGAGAGGGAGCTTTACTCTGTATCTAACCCCGTGCTGTACCTGTCCTGGGAGTGTTTGATGGGGACAGTGTAGAGGGAGCTTTACTCTGTATCTAACCCCGTGCTGTATCTGTCCTGGGAGTGTTTGATGGGGACAGTGTAGAGGGAACTTTACTCTGTATCTAACCCCGTGCTGTACCTGTCCTGGGAGTGTTTGATGGGGACAGTGTAGAGGGAGCTTTACTCTGTATCTAACCCCGTGCTGTACCTGTCCTGGGAGTGTTTGATGGGGACAGTGTAGAGGGAGCTTTATTCTGTATCTAACCCCGTGCTGTACCTGTCCTGGGAGTGTTTGATGGGGACAGTGTAGAGGGAGCTTTACTCTGTATCTAACCCCGTGCTGTATCTGTCCTGGGTGGGTTTGATGGGGACAGTGTAGAGGGAGCTTTACTCTGTATCTAACCCCGTGCTGTACCTGTCCTGGGAGTGTTTGATGCGGACAGTGTAGAGGGAGCTTTACTCTGTATCTAACCCCGTGCTGTACCTGTCCTGGGAGTGTTTGATGCGGACAGTGTAGAGGGAGCTTTACTCTGTATCTAACCCCGTGCTGTACCTGTCCTGGGAGTGTTTGATGAGGACAGTGTAGAGGGAGCTTTACTCTGTATCTAACCCCGTGCTGTACCTGTCCTGGGAGTGTTTGATGCGGACAGTGTAGAGGGAGCTTTACTCTGTATCTAACCCCGTGCTGTACCTGTCCTGGGAGTGTTTGATGAGGACAGTGTAGAGGGAGCTTTACTCTGTATCTAACCCCGTGCTGTACCTGTCCTGGGAGTGTTTGATGCGGACAGTGGAGAGAGATAACTGAGTGGGTGCTCCGGTTTCCTCCCACAGTCCAAAGACGTGCAGGTTAGGTGGATTGACCATGATAAATTGCCCTTAGTGACCAAAAAGGTGAGGAGGGGTTACTGGGTTACAGGGATAGGGTGGAGGTAAGGGTTTAAGTAGGTCGGTGCAGACTCGATGGGCTGAATAGCCTCCTTCTGCACTGTATGTTCTATGTTCTATGTGTTTGATGGGGACAGTGTAGACGGATCTTGCTGTGTGAATATTGGATGCTGTGCCTCCTACATGAATAATAATAATCTTTATTATTGTCACAGGTAGGCTTACATTATCACTGCAATGATGTTATTGTGAAAAGCCCCTAGTCACCACATTCCGACGCCTGTTCGGGTACACGGAGGGAGAATCCGGAATGTCCAATTCACCTAACAAGCACGTCTTTGGACTGTGGGAGGAAACCGGAGCGCCCGGAGGGAACCCACGCAGACACGGGGAGAACGTGCAGACTCCGCACAGACAGTGACCCAAGGCAGCAATCGAACCTGGGACCCTGGAGATGTGAAGTAACAGTGCTAACCACAGTAATACCTACAACAGTGAATAAATACACTTCAAGAAGAACGTTGTTGGTTGGAAAACACTTTGGAACTTGCTGAGGTTTCAAGAGGTATGATGAGATTTCAAAGGCGGGATTCTCCGCCACCCCACCCCGTCGCTCCGACGCCGGCTGCCGAATTCTCCGGCACCGGTTTTCGGGCGGGGGCAGGATCACGCCGCGCCAGTCGGCGGCAGTTGGCAGCGGCCCCCTCTGGCAATTCTCCGGGCCCCGATGGGCCGAGCGTCCGCCCGTTTTCGGCCAGTCCAGCCGGCGTGAAATGGACATGGTCCATCACGGCGGGACCTGGCTTGTCGGCCATCTAGCCAGGGGATGGTGGGGGGGGCTCGCCGTTTGCAGGACGGGAAATCCCGCTCGCGGCAACGGCCGCATGACCCCACCCATCGTCTGGTCATCATCATACTGCCGATGTGGGATATCCCCTGGCGGTGGAGTTGGCGATCAATGGGAACCCCGGTTGACAGTGATAGGTGCCGACGATGGCCGCAAAGCATGCTGCGGGGGGGGGGGGGGGGGGGGGGGGGGCGGGGGGGGGTGGGGGGCGGGTGGGGGACGGGTGGGGGGGAGACAGAGGGGGAACATCCTGCCCATTCAGTTTTGTTGATAACCCAGGATACTGGGGTTATCAGCTCTGTTGTTCTTGAAACATTGGTCCATGGATTGTACCTCCACTCGCGAGGGTGGGCTGGGTGGGGCGTTGGGAGGGGGGGGGGGGTGGCGTCGCTGTGGGGTTGGCTGCGGTTTAACGCCTTGACTCTTGGCTGCATGCCGATTGTAGTCTTACATCGAGGTCGGAGCTTGAAACACAAAGCTCTTTTAGAATGTGGATGCTTGAACTTTAATCTAGCAGGAGTCAGCTTTCTGGGAGCAGGGTTTTCAGAGTGGGCAGTGCGGCGTGGGGCGGGGGGGGGGGGATGTGTGTGACAGGAGGAGGGGGGGAAACGAGGAAGGAATTCGGCCAGTGTACAGAAAGCGGGGAGTGATGAGGCTACAGTGCGGAGTACAAAGAGTGCGTCGGTTTCTCCTGCTAATTGGCACTTTATCAGGAATTAATCAGAGGGATTTTTCACCGCGACACCACTTCATTTGACTGAAGAAATTAGATTTCCAGCAATGAGCGAGCTGTGTGTTAATTTGCCAGCCTCTTTCCCTGGAGTCTTCCTGATTTATATTAGGATTTCTCGGAAGCTTCATAAAGCAATACCAACACCTGCTGTCATAATTTGACACCGGGTTTGCCACCTTCAATATAAAAATTGATATTTTGCAGCTTTATTATTTAATGATAATGAAGCGCAGGGGAGGATCAATAGTGGAAAGGTTCTTTACCTGCAGACTGTTAAATATTCAGGTCTGGTAATCGTCCTTCGATAACATCCTGCCTTAACGCTGCAAACATACAGGCAGCATCTGGCATGTAGGAGAGGTCTTTTCTTTTGTTTGTTTGTTTTTTATAAATTTAGATTGCCCAGTTCATTTTTCCAATTGGGGGGCAATTTGGCATGGCTAGTTCACCTGCCCTGCACATCTTTGGGTCGTGAGGGTGAAAAAAAAAAAAATAGGGCAGCACGTTAGCATTGTGGATAGCACAATCGCTTCACAGCTCCAGGGTCCCAGGTTCGATTCCGGCTTGGGTCACTGTCTGTGCGGAGTCTGCACATCCTCCCCGTGTGTGCGTGGGTTTCCCCCGGGCGCTCCGGTTTCCTCCCACAGTCCAAAGATGTGCAGGTTAGGTGGATTGGCCGTGATAAATTGACCTTACTGTCCAAAATTGCCCTTAGTGTTGAGTGGGGTTACTGGGTTATGGGGATAGGGTGGAGATGTTGACCTTGGGTAGGATGCTCTTTCCAAGAGCCGGTGCAGACTCGATGGGCCGAATGGCCTCCTTCTGCACTGTAAATTCTATGATCTTCTATGATAAAAACAAATGTTTCTCCGTTCCGTAAAGGGTCTCGTACTCGTTACAGGCTCCCAACCCTGCTCGCAGGGCCCCAGTCTGGTTGAAATTGGACCTCTTTGGCATTCCTGATTTTCCACCATTGGTAGGCCACGGAATCGTCTGTCTGGCCCCCAAGCTTCGAAATTCAATCCTTACACCTCTCTTAGTTCCCCTTTCTCCTTTGAGATAGTGTTTGAAACCTTTCCTCTTGACCAAGCTTATGGTCAACAGGCCATTGGCTGTAACTGGAACGCTCGACTCAAATTATCCATTATTGCTCCGTTAATGGCGCCTTAATTACATTGTCAAAAAATGTTTTTAAAAATGTTAAGACACGCAGTTGAAGGGTGTTGTTTAAATGGGCATCTAGAGCATGTGTAAAGAGAGACTGCCGGGGCACAGGGCTCGGAGGTCGGAAGCAGACATATGCAATGCTGCATCCCGCAAACAAATCAATTGTCAAGAAAAGTATTCATGTCCAGTTTCACCAATTCACCAACGTTGAATTCGCGTGAATTATTTCCTTATATGGCTTGGTGTTACCCTTTTGTTTTATGTTGCTCTTGTGGTGCCCCTTTGGATGTTTTATTTTGTTAAAGGTGCTACGTGAATGTTGTTGCATTACTGAATTACTGTTTGTGGGACCTTGTTGTGAATATATATTCGGCAGTGTTTCTTGTATTACAGCAGGAGCTACCTTTCAACAGCGACTTCGCTGGCTGGAGATTGCTCGACGATGACCTGAGGTTTCGAGAAGCACTGCATAAATTATTGTTTGCCTTTCGTTTGGTGGTTCATTCCACATGCTCTCCGGAAAGCGGGTGTGATGTGGCTGCCTAGTCAAAGGGTGGACAACTGGACCTGGAGTGAGTTGACAACCTATGCCCTAGCGCGTCGCTGGGGTGGGGGGTGGGGGGGGGGGGGCGGCTGTGTACAAGCCGAGATCCACACTCCACTACACCGACCTCTGCAGTGATGTCCCTGAATCATAGTTATGATTGTCTGGATTCGGAAAATCAGACTTACATTGATGTAGCGCCTTTCACAGCCACAGGGTGGTGGAAAGACGGCAGCCAGTTTTACACAGCAAGATCCCACAAAGCAATGTGATAACGGTCGGGTAATCCGGGTTTATGTCAGTGCTGTTGCCTGAGGGGCATAAAATGACCAGGACACCCATGCCCTTCTTTGAAATAACATCTTTTACATCCACCTGAGAAAATAGACAGGGTCTTAATGCCTGAAGAGGGAGAGATATTTCAATACTCAAACTATCCATTATTGCTCGGCCAACAGTGTGTTAATTACATTGTTAGGATACATGGGGGTGAAGGACATTGTTTAATTATGCACCTAGAGCACTTATAAGGAGAGAGCGACTACTGGCCAAGTTGGCCATCAACAGGTCCACAGAGTGGGTGGTTGAGGGGGGTCATCTGTCCCTTGACTGCAGCTATCTTCACAGTCAGATGTCCATAGAGAGGGAGGCTGTGGAGTCCACCTGCCCCATTGAGGCATTCCGCACCCAGTGGGCACGACAGGGGCAGGACTGCCTTACCAACCCTCTTAATCACGTTTTGATTTGACATTTTAAGTTTGGTTTGCGATGTGCTTTTCGCTTCAGGCAGGGTCTGCGCGTGGCTGACGCCGAGTTGCCCGGCGCGATGCCGCTGCAGGCCGCTGCCATGCGCCTGCGCGGCCACGGACCCGGCAATTCTCCGGGCCGTATCAGCAGCTGGAGCCGGGTGCTCTCCGCTGCCGGCATGCTAGCCCCCAGCCAAATGGAGGATGGGTGGCCGTTTTGCGCCGAATCTTCGGCGTGGGAACGTAGCCTCAGAATCGGAGAGTCCAGCCCAATATATTTACCACTCGACCACAGAACGATCGTCGACTGTCTTCAAAACCCACCTGGTTCACTAATGTCCTTTAGGGAGGGAAATCTGCCGTCCTTACCCGGTCTGGCCTACATGTGACCCCAGACCCACAGCAATGTGGTTGACTCTTAACCACCCCTCAGAAATGGCCCAGCGAGCCACTCGGATCAAGGGCAGTTAGGGATGGGCAACAAAGGGCAGCACGGTGACCTAGTGGTTAGCACAACCGCCTCACGGCGCTGAGGTCCCAGGTTCGATCCCGGCTCTGGGTCACTGTCCGTGTGGAGTTTGCATATTCTCCCCGTGTCTGTGTGGGTTTCGCCCCCACAACCCAAAAATGTGCAGAGTAGGTGGATTGGCCACGCTAAATTGCCCCTTAATTGGAAAAAATAATTGGGTAATCTAAATTTTAAAAAAAAAGGGATGGGCAACAAACGCCCATCAAATGCCTCGCCAAGGGGTGCCCATATTCCCATGAAAGGGTAAAGAACATTTTTTTTACAACAGACCAGAACTGTGATGAGAAGTCACACGGTGAAATTGGCTTCACAGTCTACCAGATAATTGGAAGAATATTGCACATGTACTAATAAGTGTTACATCTGTACGGAATTATTGGGAATAATAATCTTTCAAAAGGTTTCACTGACCTGAGGGCTACTAGCTACCAATCAACACTGACTCGTTGTCTCACAGTCTGATTGGTGAGTACAAGTGTAGCTCAGTCTGAGCACGCAAAGCCCACGGGGTGACCTCCCCAGGGGTTTTATTCCTAGACCCTTTATGTGTTTCTCCCCACCACACCCGCCATAATCCAGATTCCCTCTCGAAAGTCTCGATTGAACCCGCCTCCCCCACACTCTCGGGCAGCGCATTCCAGATCCTAACCGCTCGGCGCGTGAAAGTGTTTTCCCTCTTGTCTCCGTCGCTACCGTCGCCAATTATCTTAAATCTGCGTCCCACTCGTTCTCGATCCTCGTCATCAATGGGAACAGTTTCTCCCTGCCTGCTCTAACCCAACCACCCTAGCTCACTCAATTAAATCGCTGGCTTTTAAAGCAGACCAAGCAGGCCAGCAGCACGGTTCGATTCCCGTACCAGCCTCCCCGGACAGGCGCCGGAATGTGGCGACTAGGGGCTTTTCACAGTAACTTCATTGAAGCCTACTCGTGACAATAAGCGATTTTCATTTCATTTCGCTTCATTAAATCTCCCCTCGACCATTTTCAAGGACGACGCCCCCCATCTCTCCAATTTGTCTCACCGTTCTCCCGCGCACGCTTCCCCTTTCATCTTTCCGCACTCCTCCGCAAGTAAATCTGTCTTCCGTGCAAGTCACCATCTTGGGCAGGATTATCCGGCCCGCCAGGCGGGCGTTCCTCGCCGGCGGCAGAATTCTCCGTTCCCGCCACCTGCCAATGGGATTTTCCATTGTGGCCACCCCACGTTGGCGGGAGAATCCGCTCCTTGTCTTTTCCTCCTGCCCCCCCCCCCCCCCCCCCCCCCCCCTCCGCCTACCCCCATCATCTTCCTCCTCTTCCTAATCTTCATTTTCATTTCCTCACTCTACCTCTCGGTCTCTCTTCCCTTGCCTTTTTCGCGGGGAGGCGGTGCAGGGTGGGGGGGGGGGGGGGGGGGGGTGCTGCGTCTCCTTCTACCTCCCTGTGCTCCTCTATCATCTCCTGCACATTCCCTTTTTCCCAACGCTCTCTCTGCTCTCGATCAACGGTGAGTCATTTCCAGCCAAATAATTTGCTCCACGGGTGTGCGAGAAAGAGAGAGAGAGAGAAACAAAAAAGCCCCGTTCTGGGATTAATTTGCTGTTCCGCTTGAAGGACATATTACCCCGTCGGGAAGGTGGAGAGACAGGGCTGAGGTAATGGATGTGAAATAGGAGTTGCTCAGAGGTAAATATGTAATCACCCATCACACTGTGTAGCAATAAAGGCTGTAAGGAGTGATGATTGGTGGCTTATGGTACTCAGGTCAGTAAAACCTCTTTAAAAAGGAGTTGATCGCACTGACACCACACTGTGCTACACCCGTTTGAACATCACAGCTCGTATTTTCTTGTCTGAAGTGAACCTTGGAACCCAGCATCTTCTTGACTCAATGGGGTAACCCCCCGCCCCCCTCTACCACATTCCCTGACCCTCTCAGGTAGACATAAGAGATCCTTTGGCGCCGCGGTAGCCCGGTGGTTATCTAGTGGTTAGCACAGTTGCTTCACAGCTCCAGGGTCCCAGGGTTCGATTCCCGGCTTGGGTCGCTGTCTGTGCGGAGTCTGCACGTTCTCCCCCGTGTCTGCGTGGGTTTCCCCCGGGTGCTCCGGTTTCCTCCCACAGTCCAACGATGTGCAGGTTAGATGGATTGGCCACGCTAAACAGCCCTTAACGTCCAAACAAAAGTTTAGATGGGGTTACGGGGATAGGGTGGAGGTGTGGCCTTGTGTCGGGTGCTCTTTCCAAGGGCCGGTGCAGACTCGGCGGGCCGAGTGGCCTCCTTCTGCACTGTAAATTGTATGATTTTGAAGGGGAACGGGCTGAGGGTTGGTGGCTATCCACAGTGTCCCAGCCTATGTATACTCCCCCCCCCCCCACCCCAACCGACCATGATGGTCGCCAGATTAGCCGACCATTTATCGCCCTGTGGTTCTTGGGATCTTGCTGTGCGTGCAATTCCTACGTGCGCGTGTGCCTTGTCCATGAGGATTCGAGGTGAGGTGAAGATGCAATTTAGGGCTCTATCACTCAGGGGTGGCGCTGTGGCACAGTGGTTAGCACTGCTGCCTCACGGCGCCGAGGACTTGGGTTCGATCCTGGCCCTGGGTCACTGTCCGTGTGGGGTTTGCACATTCTCCCCCTGCTTGCGTGGGTTTCGCCCCCACAACCCAAAAAGATGTGCACGGTAGGTGGATTGGCCTCGATAAATTGCCCCTTAATTGAAAAAAAAATTAATTGGGTACTCAAAAACAAAAGGACTGTCACCGACTCCTCCTAGCAAAGGTGCTGATTTATATGTTTTCCCACAAAACAAGAAGGACGTTCCCACTCTCCCACCACAATCTCATGAGGAAGGACATCTACCCTTCCAGACCAGGAGTTTCCAGGTCCTCATCCTGGTCCATGCTGAGGAAATTGGAGGGGAGGCGTGAGGAAGGGTCAGGTGGGCATTGGAATTGCCTGTAGTGTTCGGGAGTGATGGAAGTTCAGCCAAGATTCCTGCTCCAGATCACAATCCAGTGACCTCTGCTGATAAGTAGGAGTGTGTGTGTGTGTGTGTGTGTGTGTGAGTGTGTGTGTGTGTGTGTGTGAGTGTGTGTGTGTGTGGTGCGTGTGTGTGTGTGTGCATGTGTGAGTGTGTGTGTGTGAGTGTGTGTGTGTGGTGCGTGTATGTGTGAGTGTGTGTGTGGTGCATGTATGTGTGTGGTGCGTGTATGTGTGTGTGGTGTGTGTGTGTGTTGGAAACTGGATTCCAATCCAGATGCCGACAAATGAAACTAGATGCAAATCCTTCTCTTGATAGTTGACTTATTTACAGAATCCCACATTGCATATGACTGCCCCCTGCCTACTAACCCAGTGACACAGCAGTCTCTCTTTGTATGTGCTCAAGATATTTAATCAATTAACTCTCCATCTGTTTCACCGTTACAATGTAGTTAACTGAACATTATTAACATGTGCATATGTTAACATTGCCACAGTCCCAGATGACCATAGGCTACTTTGCCCCTGACTGGTGGCGATTTAACCTGAGGGTCACCACACCTCAGGTGAGGGGACAGGTTGAGAAGACACGCTGCCTTCATGAATAACCTCAGCCGGTCTGGGAACCGAACCCCTGTCACTGGCCTCGCTCTGCATCAGGAACCAGCCCTCCAGCCACCTGAGTTAACTGACCCCAGTCTATAAAGTAGATATAAAATATAGAGTGTGAATGTGTGTATCTCTATGTCTTCATCCCTCCCCAACTCTATAACCTCCTCCGAGATCTCTACATTCCTCTAATTCCAATCTTTTTCTCATCCCCCATTTCCGTTCCTCCACCATTGGCGTCTGTGCCTTCGTCTGTCTCGGCCCGAAGCTCCGAATTCTCCCCCTAAACCCTTCCAGTGGTGTCTTGAGATGCTGCTTCAAACCCACCTCCTTGACTGACCCTTGGCTTGGAGCTTATTGCTGTCCAACAATGCCTCTGTGAAGCTCCTTTGGAAGTAGCACAATGAAGTTTCCATATGTGTGCAAGCTGCTGTTGTTCCATTGTGATATATATATATACACACACTATCTAGGACAGAAGAGTGAGGTATCAGGGGATGGTTGGTTCATGCGGAGATGTGTCCCAGTCCAACTTAGCACCTTCAGACGAGGCACGGAAATAATAAAATAATGAGTTGTTCTACATTTTGCTCTCAAAGGGGACTGGAAGGTTTGACTCAGGATAGATTTTAATCTTTGCAACCATGTTTGCATAAAACATGCTATGAATATTTGATGATTGTTTCCTACACCGAGCGTTTATGACAGAGTGGTTGAAGTAGAATCTTGCTCTGTATCCACTGTTGTAACTTACCGAAGATTGTCTCCACGTCGGCTCCCATTATCAAATTGCTCTCTGTACTTATCAGCAAGGGATTATAAAATAAAACTGGGCAGCCTGATTCGTTCAACCTGCCTCCACTTTTCTCACTAAGGTCACCTTGGTTGTTATTGGCTCCTAACGCAGCCATCGAGCATCCGGGCGGCATGGTGGCGCAGTGGTTAGCACTGCTGCCTCACAGCGCCAGGGACCCGGGTTCGATTCCGGCCTCAGGTGACCGTCTGAGTGGAGTTTGCATATGGACAGTTTTCTCCCACAGTCCAAAGATGTACAGGTTCGGTGGATTGGCCACGCTAAATTGCCCCTCAGTGTCCAAAGGTTAGGTGGTGTTCTGCGGATAGGGCGGGAGAATGGGCCTAGGTAGAGTGCTCTTTTGGAGCGTCGGTGCAGACCCAATGGGCTGAATGGCCTCCTTCTGCACTGCAGGGATCCTATGATTCGTCACAGAGACTGGGACAGAGAGAAAAGGAGGGGGGGGGGGGAGAGGGGGGATGAGCAGAGAGGAGAGGGAGACGGACAGAGAGTGAGAGGGACCGAATAGAAGGAGGAAGCTGCAAGAGAGACGGGGGGGAGAGAAAGGAGAAACTGGGATGGGGAGATGGACAGAGTGAGTGAGCGAGGAAGCAGTAAAGAATCGATGGGAAGAGAGAGAGAGAGAGAGACTGGCGTAGAGGGTGAGAGGGCGTAAGCAGGAGGGGGCAGATGGACAGACAGAGAGACGCGGAGAGAAGGCAACAGAGTTGTGTTTGTCACTGTCAACGCAGAGTATCTGTGGTTTTGTCTCCCAGTGTTAATGCGCAGACTCGAGTACGATGTATCTCACATTGCAAATTTGCCTCTTCTTCCCATGAGTTGGCATGGGAGAATAGCCATCGGGAAACTCAAGAGGAATAGAGGAATGGAAAGTTAGGATAGAGGGCAGAAACCTTTTGGATGACCTCAGGTTTACAGAAGGTAGAATGTGGGTGAGCAGCCCTGGAGTACACTGGAATTGTTGAGCCTAGAGGGAGAATATGATCAAAAAAGATAAGGAAAAAAATGGAATCATAGAATTTACAGTGCAGACGTAGGTCATTCAGCCCATCGAGTCTGCACCGGCCCTTGGAAAGAGCACCTCACCCAAGCCCACACCTCCACCCTATCCCCGTAACCCAGTAACATTTTTGGACACTAAGGTGCAATTTAGCCCGGCCAATCCATCTAACCTGCACACCTTTGGACTGTGGGAGGAAACCGGAGCACCCGGAGGAAACCCACGCAGACACGGGGGAGAGCGTGCAGACTCCGCACAGACAGTGACCCAAGCCAGGAATCGAACCTGGGACCCTGGAGCGGTGAAGCAACAGTGCTAGCCACCGTGCTCCCGCGCTGCCCGCAAATAAGAATAAAACCCTTTTTCCACGTTCGGCAAGGTTGTCCCTCGTTAGTCGGAGAGCTACCCTTCACAAGACTCACGCAGGAAGGCTGCTAATTTGAGGCAAACTGCGTATCCCATTTCGCAGAGGAAACGGGGTGGGAATTTGTGAAGGGACCGAGAGAAGGAAGGAGAAAAGGGAGCAAGGGAAAGAAAGAGAGGGGATGAGATGAAAATACAGTCGGATAATTGTTCCCTCATTTCGGATGCTGAACGAGGATAAATGGGAGCCTGCAATCCTTGAAAAGTAATCTCCTTTGGGAGCAAGTGCTGCACTCAGCAAGGGAATGGTAAGATAAAAAAAATTTATGGCTGGTCGTCATAGCAACTTAAATTATACCTGTGGTGGAACCTTGGCCGTGATGTATTGATGGCTCGGGTGAAGCGAGCGAGAGGCAGAGGTCATGGCAAAGTGTCTGGCCAGAAACACCCTTCGTGATGTGGGTTAGATCCAACTGATCTCATCACTAACGAAGCCCTCGATGACAAAATAATTCAAGTTTAAAAGCTTGCTGGGAAGGGGGGGGGGGGCTCGTCTTTTGTGCCGTTTACAAACCGGCCGATGCCCCCTTCAGGAAAGGTCAGGAAGAGCACAAAGGTCGAGGCCAGCATCGAGGTCTGGTGGAGGTCGATCGCGAAACTTTGTCAATAATTAACTTAATACTTTAATGAACGCACAAGATTTGCTGTGGTGGGAGAGGAAGAAATTGCTCCAGTTCCCCCACCCCATATAGCGGTCGGCTAGTTCAGTTGGTTATACGGCTAGCACGTGGTTCAAATTAATGCCAGTGCAGTACGGGTTCGACACTATGGGCCGAATGGCCTCATTCTGCACTTTAAAGATCCTAGGACTCTGAATCCACCTTCCAGTTGAGGTAAACATGGGACCTGCCAGCCCACCCGATCCATGCTGAATGCGGAATGGTGCACCTCATAATAATAATAATCTTTATTAGTGTCACAGGTAGGCTGACATTAACGCTGCAATGAAGTTACTGTGAAAAGGCCCCAGTCGCCACACTCCGGCGCAGGTTCGGGTACACAGAGGGAGAATTCAGAATGTCCAATTCGCCTCACAAGCACGTCTTTCGGGACTTGTGGGAGGAAACCGGAGCGTCCGGAGGAAATCCAGGCAGACACGGGGAGAACGTGCAGATTCCGCACAGGCCCAAGCCGGGAATCGAAACCTGGGACCCTGGCGCTGTGAAGCAACTGTGCTAACCACTCCTCATGCCCTATAACCAATTGTCACTCTCTAATCGAAAGAGATGCCCATGGTGTCCCACGGACAATGGCTAATTATCTACCTACCTACCCCGCACCCCACCCCACCAGACCAAAAACAGACCCTGTTCCCGCTGTCTGTACGGACCTCACCCTGTCGACCTTTCCAGGCTCAAACCATTTGGAAGGGCCAATGATCTGCTCTCCCCCCCCCCCCCCCCCACCCCACACAATTGTGACATCTCCCCCTTGGCAAGGCAGTGCAACCAATATTAACCTGTGTTAAGTTCTGTTTGAGCCACAACTGGAGTATTGCTCCCAGTTCTGGTCACCACACTTTAGGAAGGACGTGAGGGTCCCGGAGAGGCTGCAGAGGGGATTTATTGGAATGACTCCAGGGATGTGAGTTGCACGGTTAGGGTTGGAGAAGCTGGGATTGTTCCCTTCGGGGAGAAGGAGATCGAGGGGAGATTCGATCGAGCCGGAGACTCAAAAAGACATTCACACTCACACACAAATACACTCATACTCACACTCATACACCACTCACTCACACTCACACACACACTCAGACTCACTCAGACACATTCACACACTCACACACCAGCACACACACCCACACACACTCACCCACACACTCACGCACATCCACACACACACACACACACACCTACACTCTCACACACACTCACCACACACTCTCACGCACACCCACACACACTCACACATGCACACACACTCACCACACACTCTCACGCACACCCACACACACTCACACACGCACACCCACACACACTCACCACACACTCTCAGGCACATCCACACTCTCACACACACTCACCACACACTCTCACGCACACCCACACACACTCACACACACATCCACACTCTCACGCACACACTCTCTCAAACACATACACACATTTATTCACATCCACACTCCCACACCCACTCCCTCACACACACACACACTCTCTCCAACACACTCACATACATGTACACACGGACGTCCGGTGACGGCGGGCGGGGGGCAGCTGCGCGTTGGAGGGCTCCCGTTCGGGAACGGCATTGTCGGGAGGTAACGCTCGGTCCTGAGGGCAGCGGAGGCAGCAAAAGTCGGGAGACAGCACAGGGAGGGGAAATGTCAAAGGTCAGCAAAAAAACGGCCGTGAAGAAAGCGGCTGAAAGTCCGTCGGGGAGTGGAAAGGTCACCGCGGGGTCAGTAAAGAAAATGGAGGCTGGAGCGCCAGGGGAGGCCGCTTTGCTTACGGCTGAAGAAATAACGAAGGTGATGGCCGTGGAAATCGAGAGGCAGTTTACAAAACACTTGGAGACAATGAGGAAGGTTTTGAGTGCGCTGGTGGAGGAGCCGATTTCCCCGGTGACGACGGCGGTGGGAAGCGCAGTGGCGGAGGTGCGGGAGCAAGGCGAGGCGCTGAAGGTAGTGGAAGAGGCATTACTGCAGCACAGTGATCAACTTACCTCGATGTGGAAGTAGATGCGGAAGGTGATGGAGATCAACAAGGATCTGCGAGGCAAAATGGAAGACCTGGAAAACAGATCCAGGCGACAGAAGCTGAGGATTGTTGGGCTGCCCGAAGGAGTGGACGGGCCGAGGCCGACTGAGTATTTTGCCACGATGTTGGCGAAACTATTGGGGGAGGGGGAGGATCCCTCCCGTTATGAGCTGGATTGGGCTCATCGGTCGTGGAGGCCTGTACCAAAGGCGAGTGAGACGCCAAGGGTAGTGACTCTGTGCTTCCGTAGGTACAGTGTGAAAGAGAAGGTCCTGTGCTGGGCCAAGCAGAAGCGGGTGGTGCAGTGGGCTGGAGCTGGTATACGTGTATACCAGGACTTTACGGTGGAGCTGGCGAGAAGGCGGGCTGCTTTCAACCGGGTGAAGAGGGCACTGTACATTAGCAAGGTGCAGTGCGGCTTTGTATATCCAGCGAAGCTGAGGGTGACCTACAAGTTCAAGGACTTTTATTTTGGGACGGCGGAAGCAGCGGAGGAGTTTGCGAAGGCAGAAGGACTGTGGCAGAATTGAGAAATGGTCATGTACCGATGTAGCCTCATGACTGTATTTTCTTTTTTTTTGTTTCACTGCGAGCTGGTGTGTGGGCTATAGGAGCCAACGTTGTGTATATTTGGACAAGGGAAGAAGTGGGACTTTCAGTCGTAATGAGGGTTCTTTGGGGTGTGAGTGTGTATGCGGGGTTTGTGTGCTAAAGGGGGCTTCTGGGTTTTTCCTGGGGCCGGGCGAGGGGGAAAGAGACCCGGGCGGGGGCCTCCACGCTGGCCGGTTTAAGCCAGCCAGTGAACGGGGGTGAGGTGGGGGGGAGGGGCTGCGGCCATCGGAGCCTGGCAGAACAGGGTCCGAGGGGTCTAGCCGGGGTGGAAAGATGGGGGGAAGGAACCGGTTGGGGGGGGGAGGATTTTTACAAGAGGAAGTGGAGGGGAGGAGTTGGGGGGGGGGGGGGGTTTACAACTCTTGGGTGTCATTTACGGTGCTCTTTTGGAGGTTGGATGGCATTGAGTGTCGTCGGGGGGGTGGGACGGACTCTCTAGGTTAATGGTGACCATGGGCGGTCCCGGACTGCTTTCTCTTTTCCGCCTTTGTTTTTGTTTCCACCGTGGGAGGGTTTGTTTTATTTGATGCAGATATTGACAGGTGGGCCGTTGATTGGGGTGGTGGGAGGATGGGATCTTTGTTGATGTTAAGGGGAGTGACTTTGTATCTGTTACCGTTTACTGTCTGTGGGTGGGATGTAAATTTTGAAGGAAAATGTTAAAATGGAGACTAAAAACATAAAAGAAGACATGTACACACACACACTCCCACACACATTGACACCCACGCACACTCTCACACTCACACACAGATGCACCCACACACACACACACAACACACTCAGACTCACACATATATTGGGGCCTCTTTCAGAATACTCTCGATCACAATATTCACGCTGCCTTTTCCAGGCTCAAGCCCGCATTAGTCGTTTTCTATCACATTTATGCACATCACTGACTCACAGAATGAATCACTGCAAGCCGGCACAGAGTTAAAAGAAATAAATATATGGGTGAACTTTGAATCTCAAACGCTGGAAATGAATAAAGAGCCACTTACATCGAGTGAATTTACGTTTCTGATTTGGGAGCACGACAGGCACTTTGTCAACAGCGGCTTAAGGTGTCATCGTGATGACAGCATTAATTAAATAACATCTAATCCGGTCTCTTAGCGAGTGGTTAGTTATCGAGGGGTTGGGGGGTGGGGGGCGAGTTGGGGCGGGGTGGGGGGGGGGGGGGGGGGGGGAGAGCTCGTCGTTCCATCCGTCTTCACAAAGAGTTGTTTGACATTCAGGGGAAAATAACGGAGGGTGAGCCGACTGACATTAATAGTAATTCGAGCGGGTTTTGCAGATTGAAAAAACGAGAGATGAACGAGCGGTTCAGCCAGATGGCGAGATAAAAAAATAAGAGAAAGACTGGGACAAAGAGAGGGCGGAATGGGAATTTGAACAACAAGAAGCAGAAGGAGAAAGAATTCACCGAAAACGTAGGAAGACAAAGTCAGAGAAGAGTGCGACAAGGGAGCACGAGAGATAGAATAACAAAAGGGTAAAAGTAAGCACAGCAAAACCTGTAAGTACATTAAAAGAGTCGGGGGGGCGGGGGGGGGGGGGGGGGGGGCGGTTAGGGTGGAAATGTAGAAACAGGCGGAGACCAAGGCCCCATAACCGCTCCGAAGGCCTGAGTAAGAGAGTGTTTTGGAACACTCTCCACTTGCCTGGATGAGTGCAGCTCCAACAACACTCAAGAAGCTCAACACCATCCAGGTCAAAGCAGCCCCGCTTGATTGCTCCCCCTTCCACAAAGATTCAAACCCTCCACCACCGACGGACAGTGGCAGCCGTGTGTGCACCATCCACAAGATGCTCTGCAGGATCTCCCCAAGGCTCCGTTGACAGCACCTTCCAAACCCGCAACCTCTACTACCGATTAGAACAAGAGCAGCAGATACACAGGAACACCAATACCTGCAAGATCCCCTCCAAGCCACTCACCATCCTGACTTGGAAATATATCGGCCGTTCCTTCACTGTCGCTGGATTAAAATTCCTCGACCAACCTTCCTATGAGCACTGTGGGTGTACGTACACCACACGGACTGCAGTGGGTTGAAGAAGGCAGCTCACCACCACCTTCTCAAAGGCAATTGGGGATGTATTATGAGTGCTGGCCTAGCCAGCGACGCTCACATCCCATTGTGGTGATATAACCACTGTAGTTATGTGTACTTACAGTAGGGGGATGTATGGCTGTACCTGTAATACAGGTTTCTCTGGTAAGCCCCTGCCGACTAGCTCCGCCCACAAGGAGCTTGTGAATAAATATGCGTGTGAGTCACTCAGACCTTCGTCTACAGTTGCAGATGGAGGAATAGCATCGCACAGCAATAAATTGTAGCGCTAACAATTACCCGATGTGGCTCACGACTCTGGGCCCAGTCCTTCTCCGTAGGCATGTCCGGCACCACAAGGCGGAACCCCTGGTGGACAAAGTACGCCTTCTCCACGCCAACCCTCAGTATGCCTATGTGGAGTTCCCCGACAGCCGCCAGGACACAGTCTCGCTCCGGGACCTGGCTCCCTCAGGTGCCGATCCCATGCCCATGCCCCTTTCTCTCCCTGCGCCACCCTCCTTTTCCCCGGCGCCCCCCTATTCATCTCCACCAGGTCCATCCCTCGTCCCCCTGCCCACACTGGAGGACACGGAAGATTTTGGCTCGCTCTCGGAGTCATCCCGCCATCAGCCAGCACCAACACCGCCAGCACCTGCACCATCGGGGCCATCACCGCCTGTGCCGACGTCGCCACCACAGCTACGCCGACCACAGCGGAACGTTCGACCGCCGATTCGGCTCAACCTGTAACCTGCTAACCGGATGGACTCTTGGTTTTCTTTGTGGACCCTCTTGTAAATAGCTCATCCTTTGTATTATAGTTACACGTCACCCCCGCCGGACTCATTTTTACAGGGGGTGAATGTGGTGATATAACCACTGTAGTTATGTGTGCTTACAGTAGGGGGATGTATGGCTGTACCTGTAATACAGGTTCCTCCGGTAAGCCCCTGCCGGATAGCTCCGCCCACAGGGAGCCTGTGTATGAATATGCGTGTGAGTCACTCAGACCTTAGTCTACAGTTGCAGATGGAGGGACAGCATCGTACAACAATAAAGCCTCGATTGTACTAGTCTCTCGTCTTTGAGTATAATTGTTAGCGCTACACCCATGAAAGGAATGAAGAGTCACAGTACCCGAGTAAGAGTAGGGACTTTGAAATTACTTTTGCCGGGGTATACTCCCTGGCGACACGATGGGCTGCCCCCCACCCCGCCATGCCTGGCACTGTGAAAACATGCCACACCGACAGGCCGGACGGCAGTGTAACACTGGCAGTGAGGGAAGGTTGGCGTTGACGGGCCTGTTGGAAGAGTTCTCCAGTCACTTGCTGCATCTGAATGCACCCGAGCTGGTGATAATTAATCACAGTAACCTGCAGCCCCGCCGCGCTCCCCTTGATTGATGGTTACAAGATTCTGTGCGGCACCCAATTATCAGAGGTTTTGAAAGAGAAGAGGCGATGTGTCTCTCTATTGGAACAGCACCTTAATGATTGGCCTGCACCTCACTCCACAGCCAGTCTATTATTCTACATCGCGAAACAATTCAAATCCTTTGAAAGAATGGACTCACATCAGCAACAGGAGCACGAGCAGGGTGGGTAGCCTCGATAAGATTGTCACCTGATCCTTCACCTCCACTCCTCTCTGCTACCCTCAGCTCCCGACTTTATTTCCCACCTTTCCTGCTCCCATGGTATTCGACAGCAAATTGCCCCCTGCTGAGGGAGACGGTGGAGGAGTGGTAACGTCGCTGGGCTGGCAAATCCAGAGGTCCAGGTCGAACGCTCTGGGGACATGGGCTCAAATCCCACCGTGAATGGAAAACTCGGGAGACTCTGTTCTCCCGCCGGAGTCGGCACTGATTTGCGCTGAGAGCGAGAAATGCGATTCTCTATCCCGTGCATCGCATGATTCCGCACGGCGGGGATTGCGAGGGATTCCGTCGCAAACCCCGCTATCGGGCCGCCATTTTAAGCGGGTGGTCCGATGGCGGGTTCGGGCGGCTGTGACCCCCGCAATGCAATACCGCATCTCCCCTCCCCCCCCTCCACCACCACCACCACCACAGGGGGTTCTGGGTCACTTACCCCCCCCCCTCCCTGAAACAGTACAAGGATGACCTGAACCCCCCACCCAGAGACTCTCACCAGAAATGTCCACGAGAGAAACGCCCCCATAAGAGAGAGATCCCACCAGAAACCCCATCAGAAGAGAGACCCTCCCAGGAGGGTGTGGTGAAGGCGGTGGTGCTGTGGTACTGTCCCCGGGTTGGTAACTCAGAGACCCACTGCAATGCTCTGGGAACCCGGGTTCGAATCCCACCACGTCAGAAGGTGGGATCTGGAATTCCGCAAAAAAAATCTGGAATTAAAAGTCTGATGATGACTGTGAAACTGGTTGTCGCAAAAGCCCACCTGGTTGACTGGTGTCTGCATTGTCCTTTGTTTCAGGGCAGCACGGTAGCATTGTGGTTAGCACAACTGCTTCACAGCTCCAGGGTGCGAGGTTCGAATCCGGCTTGGGTCAATGTCTGTGCGGAGTCTGCACGTTCTCCCCGTGTGTGCGTGGGTTTCTTCCGGATGCTCCGGTTTCCTCCCACAGTCCAAAGATGTGCGGGTTAGGTGGATTGGCCGTGCTAAATTGCCCTTAGTGTCCAAAATTGCCCTTAGTGTTGGGTGGGGTTACTGGGTTATGGGGATAGGGTGGAGGTGTTAACCTTGGGTAAGGTGCTCTTTCCAAGAGCCGGAGCAGACTCGATGGGCCGAATGGCCTCCTTCTGCACTGTAAATTCTATGATCTCAGAGAGACCCCCAGCAGAGATTCCCCCCATAAAAGAGAATTTCCAACCTGTCAGCCCCCATTATAGAGACCCCTGCCTAGAAGCCCCCAATTACAGAGACTCCTGCCTGGAACCCACCCCCCCCCTCCCATTACAGAGACCCCTGCCTGGAACCCGCCCCCCCTCCCATTACAGAGACCCCTATGTGGAAGCTAGAGAGCAATCCATCCAGCGACAGTGGAAAAAAAAGTCACTGCTTTAAAACTCACCTGTGCCCTACACCTGCTGCCTCAGACAGAGGACGCCGCACCTGTAAATTCCCAGAAAGGGGAAACCACATTCAGCTGGGTTTAAACCTCCTCAGTTCTTCGATCTGCAAGACTTCCATTCACATCAGTGTGAAATTGATTTGACTGGGCTGTGATTGACAGGTTACACACAGTCAGCTGTCTGGATTGTTTAACCTCATTTCCCTTCCCTCCGGCGCTGAGGACCCGGGTTCGATCCCGGTCCCGGGTCACTGTCCGTGTGGAGTTTGCACATTCTTCCCCCCCCCCCCCCTCCCCCTCCCCGTCTGCGTGAGTTTCACCTCCACACAAACCCCCAAGAAGTTGCAACCTTGAAAGGTTCATGGAAAACTTTATAAAAACCATGGGAAGAAAATGTGAGGAGCCGGTCAGCGAACAAACCAGCAACACTCGCGACAGAATTCAGCTCACGCGTAAGCTTGGGACATGCGTAGAGAAATTGTCACCTCCACCGTACGCAGTGGAAACGAATGACCAAATATAGAGGAGCAAGTGCAGGAGATTCTGAACAGCTTAGTGAAGGTGTGACTTCCCTAGAATCGGGCGGTCAGGGGAGGAGGGATCTCACCAGCTGTGTTGAGTACAGAACTACCAACAATCCCAGAGGTCCATGTGTCCCCAATAACTCCAACACAACAGGAGTTACCAATGCGCAGGAACAACACTGTCCCGACAAGGAACATCACCCAGACAAACAGTCAATACGCGCATGTGTACCATTTAGAGACCTGCATAATTCCAAAACTGTGGCCGTCATTCAGAGACTGAAGTTAAAGTCTGCACGTGAACAGCACGTTCCAGGTCTAGCCCTCGCCCGAGGCCGCACTGAGAGGGGTTCAGATTGGGCTCCCATTTTTTCCGGCAGCCGCAATCATACCCCCCCCCCCCCCCCCCCCCCCCCCCCAAGCCCTCCCTACTTTCTGGCCTCCCCCTCTTTTTTCACCCCCTCAACCCCTCCCCCCCTCCCCCCCCAACCTTTGAGAGGCCCCCGGGAACCCCTTCTCTACTTGGCAAGGCCGCCCCGGCCCGACCCCGGGCGGCGCCAACCTGTCACCCCTGCAAAGCCCTTGGCACCTTTCCAACAAGAGCCAACGGCAGGCGGCAAGAAAAGGAGAGGTTCCTCGTCGGCCATGTGGTGGAAGGAATGTTGGGACCCGCACCATCACGGCCCATCGCTCCAGCCGAAAACATACTGGAAAAGTGTGGCCACGAGGATAGATTGGAGAGGTTGGGAACATTTTCCTTGGAACAAAGAAGGCTGAGGGGTGACCTAATTCAGGTGTACAAAATGATGAGGGGAAGAGATGGAGTGGGCAGGATAATATTGTTTCCCTTGGTGGAGAATTCCAAAACCAGGGAACAGAGATTCAAGGCAGTAGGCGGAGAAGGGACATGAGGAAGAACTTATTTACTCAGAGGGTAGTGGGAGTCTGGAATTCACTGCCCGAGTTGGTGGTGGAAGCTGAGACTCTAAACTCTTTTAAGAAGTACCTGGATCTGCACCTTAAGTGCTGTAAACTACAGGGCTCTGGACCGGGTGCTGGAAGGTGAGATTAGAAAGGACACCTGGGTGTCATAGAACATAGAACAGTACAGCACAGAACAGGCCCTTCGGCCCTCGATGTTGTGCCGAGCAATGATCACCCTACTTAAACCCACGTAACCCGTATACCCGTAACCCAACAATCCCCCCATTAACCTTACACTACGGGCAATTTACCATGGCCAATCCACCTAACCCGCACATCTTTGGACTGTGGGAGGAAACCGGAGCACCCGGAGGAAACCCACGCACACACGGGGAGGACGTGCAGACTCCACACAGACAGTGATCCAGCCGGGAATCGAACCTGGGACCACTGGAGCTGTGAAGCATTGATGCTAACCACCATGCTACCGTGAGGCCCCTGGTGTCCTTGGGCTAGCATGGGAAAGATGGGCTGAATGGCCTCCTTCTGTGTGATTCTATTCTATTCTATGCCTGGAAGAGTACTGGCTGTCACAGTCACCCGGGCTCTCTGCGTGAACTGCGCCGCATCGCCACACAAGGAGGTAGAATGATAGTGAACTGCACACGCCCCAGAGGTAAGAAACTCTCAGCGTTTTCCCTTTAAACACCTTTTGACGTGTGACTGAGCAATCTCCTGGATGCACCAGGCCACCTCTGACCTTCCCTGCCTCTGAAGATTAACCGCACAGCAGGGCAAAGGCAAAGGGACGCCTGGCAGCTGGCTCACCCGCCAGAGGCTGTGATCACCTCACATTCCAACGCAGGGCCATCCAGGCTTAATGTTATTCTCCTTGGCAAAGAGTGCTGTTGGGAAGCATATCAGGCAAACCCTCTGTCATAATACGCACCCATGCACATCATGAAGTAAGAGCAGGCAGTGACAGACACCCAGGTGAGCCAATCAGTATACAGAACAGAACACGACCAATCACAAGACAGGACACCAGAGGGGGGGGGCTTCCACCTATAAAACACACGAGGCATCAGCGCTCCGCCTCTTTCCACTGGTGATAGCTGTAGTGACAGTCAGGGTGTACAACTCATTCAACACCTCCTACACGTGGATCAGCGCTAGCCTGGTCTAGATAGTTAGCTTTAGTTACTTCGGGTAGTAGAGAGTCAACCCACAGGCAGCTGTGCGTTTCGTTACTAGAGTTCAATAAATCTCATTGAACCAACGCCTTCGTTTGGTGTATACTTGATCAGGTAACTGCATCGTGTGCAGCCCGTGTTACCCCAGGGTGAACAACACGACACCCTCCTCCCTGGCTGACTTTGTGTTATGGTTCGACGTGAGAGGCAATTGAGGGGAAAATATCTTTTTCTCAACACATCTTTGTGAAGTTTACGTTTCTTTGGGATGTCGGGGTGGTCAGAATGTGACCTGTGACCCCTGTCTCCTTGTGATGAACAGGAATGTCAGTGGATAGGGGTTTGGCTCCTCAGCTACGTCTGCACGACCTTCAAAGCTGCCGATGCAATTGTGTTTGCTTTCCGTGAAGACAAATGTACGACTGGAGCGATGCCACCTAATTGCTCATTTAAATACTTGGACATTGGGTTCATCGGATTCACCCGGCACCCTGGGGTCAATGGCTGCTCCCAGAAGACCTTGCCAGGACGTTGTTTAGTCCTGGTCCACACAAACGTCGACCAGTCGGAACTGCACCTGGGGTGGGGGGGGGGGGGGGAGGGCTCAGGCCATTGGAGTAGTCGGGGCAGGGCAGGGTGGTACCCTGGCACACCATGGCACCCTGGCAGTGCCACCCGGGTACCCTGGCGATGCCACTGTGACACTGCCAGGGTGTCCAGGGAGCTGCCTTATGTTATACAGAGTGCCATGGTGCCCAGGTGCCAGGTTGGCACAGCCAGGGGTCGGGCCCGGTGGGGTTTTCCACTTGTAGGTGGTGAGGGGGGGGGGGGGGGGGGGGGGGATGCGGGGGTTCCCAGTGACCTCCCCAAGGTTGGGACGTTGGGAGGGGATGATGGAGGGGGTCAATAAAGCGGATGGGGGGGGGGGGTGTGAAAGGGGAGTTGGGTGGGGGAGGAAGATTGGGGCAGCCGGACACCCCGATCTGCGGACGGCCTTTCCTGCTGCCGACTTCAATTCGCCACCAGGAAATCGTTTCTAAGTGCAGCCCTTAGCAGAGAGGACCCCCCCTCCCCCGAGGCCAAAGAGAACAGCAAAGTGCTGTTGAATAAGGGGGTGTTTCTCGGCGCTTCGGTGCCACGAGACACTAAACGCGGCCGACAGCGGACTTAGTTTGAAGTCTTTTGAGCCAGGATTCCAATCTGGGATCTTCCTGAACAGTTTCACATCAACTGGGATCGTGACACAGACTATCAAACAAAGCACATCTGGTTTCATCCTTACCCGGGTCTGGCCTACATGTGACTCCAGACCCACAGCGATGTGGTTGACTCTGAACTGTCCTCTGAAAATGGCCGAGCGAGACACTCGATTCAAGGGCAAATAGGGATGGGCAACAAGCGTTGGCCCATCCTGGCGATGCCCACATCCCGTGAAAGCCGAACGAAAGAAAATTGGTCGCGACAACGGGACACAGACAGACTAAAACGTCGTAGAATGGTTTTAGCACAGTTTGAGACCATTCAGTCCACTGTGTCAATGCTGCCTCTCTCTGAGGGCAACTCAGCTAGTCCCACTTGTCCGGCAAAGGAAGAAGCCTCCAATATAGGTTTATTCATAAAACCCTGTGTAACAGAAGTGCAGACTATGTTTACATACAAGTGATGGGGAGGGGGGAGCAGAAGTAGGCCATTCGGCCCATCGAGTTTGCTCTGCAATTCAGTGGGTTCAAGACTGATCTGATATAATCCTCAACTCCACTTTCTCGCCTTACCCCCGTTAACTCTCGATTCCCTTACTGATTGAAAATCTGTCTATCTCGGCCTGGACATACTTAATGACCCAGTCCCTACAGCTCTCTGCGGTAAAGAATTCCGCAGACTCGCTGCCCTTTATTCCTCCTCGTGGCTTCCACATACTTTCCCCCATCACTGGTTGGCAACCGGCTCTTATATCTGTGCCTAAATTTCCCCAATTAATTCAACCTGCTTTTAATCACATCTACAGCATGCTGCTTAATCGTTCCCCTATTTGCAACATTAACACTGCTCCCCAGTCCTTTTCTCATCTCTGTACAATCTTTCTCTGCACAGCTTATTATCAAATTCTCCTTTGAAAGCCTCGATCGAACCTACCTCCCCCACACTCTCAGGCAGCGCATTCCAGATCCTAACCACTCGCTGGGTGGAAATGTTTCACCAAGTGTCCCTGTTGCTTCTTTCGCCAATTACCTCAAACCTGTGTCCCCTCTCGTTCTCGATCCTTCCCCCAACGGGAACAGTGGGCGGGATTCTCCGAAACGGTGGCAGAGTGTCCGCGCTGTCGTGAACGTCGTCGCGTTTCCCCGCCGGCGCAAAACGGGCACGGGCACTACCGATTCTGGCCCCCACAGGCCTCCCTTCCCGGCGCCAAGTGGGCGGCGCGCCAACCCGCGCATGCACATTGTCGCCGCGGCAACCCGTGCACGCGCAGGGGACTTCGTCGCCACCCCGGCCCCGACGCAACATGGTGCGGGGGTTCTAGGGGGCCCGGCCGCGTAACAAAATAGGGCCGGTGGCTGGAGAGGCCGGCCCGCCGATCGGTGGGCCCCCATCGCGGGCCAGACTCCATCGGAGGCCCCCCTGGTGAAGGAGCTCCCCTCCCCAGCCCCCCACAGGCCGCCCCCCCAACTCTGCGCGCAGAGTTCCCGCCGGCTGCGAGCCGGTGTGACGGCGACGCGGCCCATCAAGGCAGGAGAATCGGTGGCCCGGCAGCGACCAACGCAGCGCCAAACGCGCCGACGCAAATGGCGGCGATTCTCCGAGGGGCGGAGAATCGCGTGCCGGCGACGGGGCGGCGTGGCACGGTCCCGGCGATTCTCCGGCCCGGCGCGGGGCTCACAGAATCCCGCCCAGTTCCTCCCTAGCCTCTCCGTCCAGACCCCCTCGAGGTCTTGACAACCTCGATCAAATCTCACTCTCTATTCCGAAGGGAACAATTCCAGCTTCTCCAACCTGTCCCTGTAACCCAGGGTCCTATTCTCTGCAACCATTCTCACGAATATTCCATTGGAAGGTACGAACGGGAGGAGGCCATTCAAACCCTCAATCCTGTTCCGCCATCCAGTCAGATCACAGCGGATCTGTATCTTAACTGAATTAACCTTCCTTGACAGATTAGCCGACCCCTCACGGCGCCGAGGACCCGGGTTCGATCCCAGCCACGGGTCACTGCCCATGTGGAGTTTGCTCATTCTCCCCTTCTCTGCGTGGGTCTCACCCTCACAGCCCAAACGATGTGCAGGGTAGGTGGATTGGCCACGCTAAACTGCCCCATAATTGGAAGAAACAATTTTTAAAAAGCTATAAGCCTCTGGCGACTGACTAGCGACTTGTTCCAGGAATAACTAGCTATGGAAACAGACAAAACGTATGCCTTAATGCCCCACTAGGGGCAGGAAAATAATTGGGATCTTACCTGGAGAAAGACTAGCCTTTCTATTCAATTTCAAGGTAATGGAATGACTCAAACTGCTTTGGGATCTATATTTATCATGTACTGTTATGATCCCAGCTGCTGTTAATACTGGACAATTCAAATCCCAGAATAAAACCTCGCTCGATAAACACTTAAAAAAAAACTTAGAGTACCATTGTGCTCAATAAATCCTACCTTATTTTTTAGAAACATGGAAGAAAGCTACTGAATAAATTCACAGGAGTCTGCTGATGAACTTTTAATACAAAGGACAAAATACTTCTTTCAACAAGAAAAGTGAACTTTGTCACACCAGACAAAAAAGGTTGGAAAGATCTCAGTACAAACACAAGAAGACAATTCAAATTCCCACAATTTCTTTACCCCATGCAATATCTTTACAGGCGCACGAACGAGGGGGCAGTACGGTAGCATGGTGGTTAGCATAAATGCTTCACAGCTCCAGGGTCCCAGGTTCGGTTCCCGGCTGGGTCACTGTCTGTGCGGAGTCTGCACGTCCTCCCCGTGTGTGCGTGGGTTTCCTCCGGGTGCTCCGGTTTCCTCCCACAGTCCAAAGATGTGCGGGTTAGGTGGATTGGCCATGCTAAATTGCCCGTAGTGTCCTAAAAAGTAAGGTATGGGGGGGGGGGGTTGTTGGGTTACGGGTATAGGGTGGATACGTGGGTTTGAGTAGGGTGATCATGGCTCGGCACAACATCGAGGGCCGAAGGGCTTGTTCTGTGCTGTACTGTTCTATGTTCTATGAGTGACGATTTACCGCTGGCTTGACACGTTGGCTTCTCGCTCGGGATTGACACAGTTGGAAATGTTTTTTTTCTGACGAATTCCTGAGCATTCACTCAATGCTTCCCACCCAATCCATATTTCTCCTTGAGACACCCAAAAACTGCACTCTAAACTCACTGGTTCTTTAACCGCGCACCAAGCAAATGAGTTCCCCAAACTCGGTATTCCTGTAGTGCCTCCACTGAATTGAATACTTTACTGAGTTCCATACTTTTTGTTTACATTTAGCGTGCCCAATTCTTGTTTTTCCAATTAAGGGACAGTGTAGCCTGGCCAATCCACCTGCCCTGCACATCTTTGGGTTGTGGGGGTGAGACCCACGCAGACGCGGGGAGAATGTGCAAGCTCCACACGGACAGTGAACCGGGGCCGGGATCGGACCTGGGTCCTCGGCGCCGTGAAGCAGCAGTGCTAACCACTGCGCCGTTGTGCCGCCCTACATAGCCCCATAATAGTGCAGCACGATAGCATTGTGGATAGCACAATTGCTTCACAGCTCCAGGGTCCCAGGTTCGATTCCGGCTTGGGTCACTGTCTCTGCGGAGTCTGCACATCCTCCCCGTGTGTGCGTGGGTTTCCTCCGGGTGCTCCGGTTTCCTCCCACAGTCCAAAGATGTGCAGGTTAGGTAGATTTGCCATGCTAAATTGCCCTTAGTGTCCAAAATTGCCCTTAGTGTTGGGTGGGGTTACTGGGTTATGGGGATAGGGTGGAGTTGTTGACCTTGGGTAGGGTGCTCTTTCCAAGAGCCGGTGCAGACTTGATGGGCCAAGTGGCCTCCTTCTGCACTGTAAATTGTATGATAATTGATTATTCGGTTAAACACTGTCCCTTTAGCCTTGCAGTTTTTTCTTCTCGATGAGCTCTCTGACACACAAACAAAACGCTCCCTCTCACCTCCTGTCTTTCCTGGTTTTCTGTCGCTGGATCTCTGTCACTAGCAACAGTGAAGCTGGTCTACCTTGCGTTTGATTTCGAGAATCACTGAACGTTCAACTGCTTTTAACCTACATCTTTAACTTCAGGGGTTGTAAGACCACATTTAAAATGTGTAAATACAGGGCGGCATGTGGCGCAGTGGTTTGCACTGGGACTGTGGCGCTGAGGACCCGGGTTCGAATCCCGGCTCTGGGTCACTGTCCGTGTGGAGTTTGCACATTCTCCCCGTGTCTGCGTGGGTTTCACCCCCCACAACCCAAAGATGGGCTGTTTCAAAGCACGGCCTGGAACGTTAATGGAAGCTTATTCAGGAGTAAATTCAAAGGGAAACTGGTTTGAAGGAGGAACCTTTCGTCATGATAGAGATGCACGTTCCCTTTTCCCATTGGGACGTGGGAATTTTGGAGCGCAAATCATAACCCTCCCATCAGTCGCATTTAGCTCATGCCAGCTGCACCTCTGTTTGTAGCTGCACTTAGCCCTAAATCACGAGGTTCTGGGTTCAATTCCCACACCAGGACTAGTAAATGGAAATCGAGGTCTGATACTACACTGAGGACAGTGCTGCACTTTCGGAGGTGAACCTTTGGGACGTGCTTTTTGAGGTGGGAAGAAAGGCTGCTGGATTGACAGTCGCAAATCATCCAATCATACATTTTCTCTCCAATTAATGTGGTAAGCCTCCCCCTGCTTCCCCCCGCCCCAAAAGCCCCTCCCCCCCCCCGAGTTTACTGGGCTGAGCTGGTTATCATAGAATCCTTACAGTGAAGAAGGAGGCCGTTCGGCCCATCGAGTCTGCACCGACCCTCTGAAAGTGCACCTTTCCTCGGGTCAGGCCCCATAACCCAGCAACCCCAACAAAACTTTTGGACACTAAGGGGCAATTTAGCACGGCCAATCCACCTAAGCTGCACATCTTGGGGCTGCGGGAGGAAACCGGAGGAAACGCACGCAGACACGGGAAGAATGTGCAAACTCCACCCAGCCACCCGAGGTCGGAGTCGGACCCTGGTCCCTGGCGCTGCGAGGCAGCAGTGCTAACCATTGCGCCACCGTGCCGCCCACATCTCAGTTGCTAGGGGTGGCGGGGGGGTGGGGGAGGGGGTCGTAGGAAGGAGCACAAATGCCAAAACAAAGTATAATCAGCTGATGGTGCACCCTTCTCAATGACATCTTCAAAAAGAAATCTGGGCATCGGGGTAAGGACTGGATCAGACTCCTGTGAGATGCCTGCTGTAGTCGAGCAGCTCGGCATTGTTAGCCACGCAGGGAAAGCAGTGCCTCAAACGAGCCTTCCTGGCAGCTGTTGATGGGAGAGCGGAGGGAAGCAGTTCAACCTCACTTGCAGATAAACATCAATAATACTCTTAGGCCGGGACGCATTAAATATGGATCTGCCAAGGCTTGCTGTCCAAAATACTCCGTCAATGGACTGCAAAAAAAAAAAAACACTGAAGCCTGATGTGCAGAGCGCCTGCTGCAGACATTCTGCCTGGTGTGACTGTGCATTTTAAAAACTAATTGGCCAGTTTAATGGCTCACAGCTTGCCTCCCTCTCCATGTGGACGGTGACGCGCGTGGCAGACGGTGGTTATTTTACGTATTGCTCTGCTCACTGGGTGCGGTTTGCCACACGGTTGAGCGGCACCTGCTCGCAGTTGGCGATCTGCTGCAAACATTCCCCGGGCTCGCTGCCCACGCTGAGAGAGGACGGTTCCCACCCCGCCTCCACCCCCAGGTTCCCGAGGAACTGAGCACGGTTTGCAGATGTCCTGCACGAAAGAGTGGCTGTTGGGATCCACAGAGCCGTCACCTTACTGCTCGCCCCCTCCACCCAGGACCCCCGCACTCGCCACCTCCAGAAGTCCGTTCCGTCTTTCCTGAAAGCAAAACAAAAAAAGTATTGCATTTAAATAGCACCTTGTAGGCGGCACGGTGGTTAGCACTGCTGTCTCACAGCTCCGGAGTCTGCACGTTCTCCCCGTGCCTGCGTGGGTTTCCTCCGGGTGCTCCTGTTTCCTCCCACAGTCCAAATGACGTGCAGGTTAGGTGAATTGGCCATGAAAGATTGCCCCTGAGTACCCAAATGGTGAGGTGGGGTTACTGGATTGCGTGGAGAGGGTGGAGGCGTGAGCTTAAGTAGGGTGCTCTTTCCGAGGGTCAGTGCAGACTCGATGGGCTGAATGGCCTCCTTCTGCAATGTAAATTCTCTGATTCTTTCGTCAGCTCCAATTTGGGACTGTAAGGGTTAATGCGGCACTGGGGAAACATTGTCGCTCGCATTATGATGTAGAGAGAGTGTCACCTGGGCCTGAATTTAACGGGTCGGGGTACGCCTGAAGTCGCTGTGGGTGAGGGCGGATGCGATACCCCCCCCCCCGCCCGAGATCGGGTCGCTAACACGATATCGCGCTGTCTGACCAATCAACAATTCAGGATTATACTCACTTTTTGCAGAGCCAGCTATTCCAGTTCCTCTGCACACAGCAGAAAGTACTCTCCTGCGACCAAACCTCCAGACGAGCACCAGCACACTTAAAACAGAAGAAACAGGGGAGGGGGAGCTATAGCCCACCAGTTTCTGTCACAGAACCAGGATAAACTGCAGCAATGAAGCTGGGGCTGCAAGCTCACATGCAAAATATGAAATTGAACCTGCAGCAGGACAGAAGCGGCCACCAACTTGCCAAAAAACAGGACTCAGGGAGGCACGGGTGCACACAAAGAAAGTGAGCGTGACATTAACAGCCAAACTGCAGGCTGAGCTCAAGGATGAGAACAGACAAACGCAAGGGAGGTAAACCTTCAACTTCCAGGAAGAACATGCTTCACAGCGCCAGGGTCCCAGGTTCGATTCCCGACTTGGGTCACTGCAGGTTCTTCCCCGTGTCTGCGTGGGTTTCCTCCGGGTGCACCGATTTCCTCCCACAAGTCCCGAAAGACGGGCTTGTTAGGTGAATTTGGACATTCTGAATTCTCCCTCCGTGTACCCGAACAGGCGCCGGAGTGTGGCGACTAGGGGCTTTTCACAGTAACTTCATTGCAGTGTTAATGTAAGCCTACTTGTGACAATAAAGATCATTATTATCCAACCAAAGAAGACAGACTGTTCGTCGACAAGGAAAAATCCAGCACTAAGGAGCACCAAGAGCAAACCTGATAATGACGCCAGAGTGTTCGGAATGCCGAATATGTCAACTTCAACTCGACCAACAAATTCACCCCCAAAGCAGTTGAGAGTATCCAACCTCCAGAGAAGTTGTAAAGTCTCCGGAATCTATAAAGGCGGAGACTTGGATGGAGAAAGGGATAGCTAGTAAATACATTTGGGTAAAAGACTTGGGGTGAGGTGTAGTATTAGGGTGTCTGGGACTGCAAGGGTTAATATGGGATGGGGAAATGATGCAGCCCACATTATGATGCAGAAAGGGTCACATGGGTATAGTAGATTCTAGTGGACAGTCTGGTAACCATCAGCGTGAAGATAGTATTGAGTCGGGACCGTATCCTGCATGTATGTGTACAGTTATGGGTTATTAATAAACAGTTATTGTTTAATCACAGAAACCTCTAGATCTTTGGGCGGCACAGTGGCACAAGCGTTAGCACTGCTGCCTCAGAGCACCAGAGACCCGGGTTCAATTCCAGACTCAGGTGAGTGTCTGTGTGGAGTTTGCACTTTATCCCCGTGTAGCTAGTGGTGTCCCTCAGGGATCCATGTTGGGCCCATAATTGTTCACAATTTACATAGATGATTTGGAGTTGGGGACCAAGGGCAATGTGTCCAAGTTTGCAGATGACACTAAGATGAGTGGTGAAGCGAAAAATGTAGAGGATACTGGAAGTCTGCAGAGGGATTTGGACAGGTTAAGTGAATGGGCTAGGGTCTGGCAGATGGAATACAATGTTGACAAATGTGAGGTTATCCATTTTGGTAGGAATAACAGCAAACGGGATTATCATTTAAACGATTAAATATTAAAGCATGCCGCTGTGCAGAGAGACCTGGGTGTGCTAGTGCATGAGTCACAGAAAGTTGGTTTACAGGTGCAACAGGTGATTAAGAAGGCAAATGGAATTTTGTCCTCCATTGCTAGAGGGATGGAGTTTAAGACTAGGGAGGTTATGCTGCAATTGTATAAGGTGTTAGTGAGGCCACACCTGGAGTATTGTGTTCAGTTTTGGTCTCCTTATCTGAGAAAGGACCTACTGGCTCTGGAGGGTGTGCAGAGGAGATTCACTAGGTTAATCCCAGAGCTGAAGGGGTTGGATTACGAGGAGAGGTTGAGTAGACTGGGGCTGTACTCGTTGGAATTTAGAAGGATGAGGGGGATCTTATAGAAACATATAAAATTATGAAGGGAATAGATAGGATAGATGCGGGCAGGTTGTTTCCACTGGCGGGTGAAAGCAGAACTAGGGGGCATAGCCTCAAAATAAAGGGAAGTAGATTTAGGACTGAGTTTAGGAGGAACTTCTTCACCCAAAGGGTTGTGAATCTATGGAATTCCTTGCCCAGTGAAGCAGTTGAGGCTCCTTCATTACATGTTTTTAAGGTAAAGATAGATAGTTTTTTGAAGAATAAAGGGATTAATGGTTATGGTGCTCGGGCCGGAAAGTGGAGCTGAGTCCATAAAAGATCAGCCATGATCTCATTGAATGGCGGAGCAGGCTCGAGGGGCCAGATGGCCGACTCCTGCTCCTAGTTCTTATGTAATACCCAGAGTGAGGAAGGAGGACATGAATTGTCCATTGCCGTTTTTAAAACCCATCTGGTTCACTGCTACCTGTTAGAGAAGGAAATCTGCCATCCTTATCCGGCCTGGTCTACATGTGACTCCAGACCCCACAGCGATGTAGTTGACTGTTAAATACCCAATTCAAGGGAAATTAGTGATGTGCAATAAATGCCCCCCCCCCCATCCCACGGATGAAGTAAATACTGGGACAACAATCACCATCCAGTACCTTCACCCAACTGGGTATTTCTCCTGGGAAATGATGGCAGGATATTCATCCATGGAAGTCATCACAGTGAAGCCGAAACATTGGACATTCACCTGCGTGCATGGTGATGAGGAACGGTTCTGCTTTCCCATCCAAAACAGAAGAGCAAGGAGGTCAATTGTACCATGGGCGGCACGGTGGCGCAGTGGTCAGCACTGCGGCCTCACAGCTCCAGGGACCCAGAAAAGATCCACAAAAGATCAGCCATGATCTCATTGAATGGCGGAGCAGGCTCGAGGGGCCAGATGGCCGGCTCCTGCTCCTAGTTCTTATCTTCTTATGTTCTTATGTGTGTGCGTGGGTTTCCTCCGGGTGCTCCCATTTCCTCCCATAGTCCAAAGATGTGCAGGTTGGTGGATTGGTTTAGCGGCTGGTTTAGCACACTGGGCTAAATCTCTGGCTTTTAAAGCAGACCAGGCAGGCCAGCAGCACTGTTCAATTCCTGTACCAGCCTCCCCGAACAGGCGCCGGAATGTGACGACTAGGGGCTTTTCACAGTAACTTCATTTGAAGCCTACTTGTGACAATAAGCGATTTTCATTTCATTTCATTGGCAGTGATGAATTGCCCCTTAGTGTCCAAAGGTTAGGTGAGGTTACGGGTATAGGGCGGCGGGGTAGAGTTCTCTTTTCAGAGGGTGGGTGCAGACTCAATGGGCCGAATGGCCTCCTTCTACACTGTCGGGATTCTATGAACTTTACCTAATACCTCCCAACAACAACCAGATGATCCCTTTTTGTGACGGTGAATAAGGTCATACCACTTAACAGACAGGACAGGCAGAAACTTGGCTTGAGCGGGGAGATGGTGGCGTTGTGGTAATGTCACTGGACTAGTAATCCGGAGAGCCGGGCTAATGTTCCGAGGACAGCGGTTCAATTCCCACCACGGCAGCTGGTATAATACAAATGGAATTAGCCAACCTGGAATATAAAGCGAGGTGATCATGACAATTATCATCCATTGTTGTAAAAACCCATCTGGTCTTCACCATCTTTTTTAAAAATTGTTTCACGAGATGTTTCATGGCGCAAGGGCTGGAATACAAGAGCAGGGATGTACTTCTGAGGCTGTATAAGACTCTGGTCAGACCCCCATTTGGAGTGTTGTGAGCAGTTTTGGGCCCCGTATCTAAGGGGAGATGTGCTGAGGCCTTGGATAGGGTCCAGAGGAGGTTCACAAGAATGATCCCTCGAATGAAGGTTCCGGGATTTGTGGTGTGAGGAACGGTTGAGGACTCTGGGTCTGTACTCATTGGAGTTTAGATAGAGGGCGGGGGGGGGGGGGGGGGGGGGGGGGGGGACCTTATTAAAACTTACAGGATACTGCGAGGAGCAGAGTGAACGTGGAGAGGATGTTTCCATGAGTCGGAAAAACTAGAACCAGCCTCAGACTGAAGGGACGATCCTTTAAAACTGAGATGAGGAGGAATTTCTTCAGCCAGAGGGTGGTGAATCTGTGGAACTCTTTGCCGCAGAAGGCTGCGGAGGCCAAATCACTGAGTATCTTTAAGACAGAGCTAGATAGGTTCTTGATTAATAAGGGGATCAGGGGTAATGGGGAGAAGGCAGGAGAATGGGGATGAGAAGAATATCAGCCATGATTGAATGGCGGAGCAGACTCGATGGGCCGAGTGGCCTAATTCTGCTCCTATGTCTTTTTATAAGAAAATATTTTATTGAAGTATTTGTAATTTTGCGACTTTAACAAATTTAATACATTAACATTCTAAACAACCTAGTGGCCCGACGCACACAACCACATCACAATAACATACCCAACTACCCTCCTGCCCTAGCTCCTAACTACCCGTATATTAGATTGCCTGTCCTTATTCTACACTGCCATGCCTCCCACTTTCTCCCACCCACCTTTCCCCCTCCCCCCCCGCTCTGATCCTATGTTTTATGGCCTTATATGGGCGTTGCTGGGCTGGGTCGCCATTTGTTGCCCATGCCCTTGGACTGAGTGGCTCGCTCGGCCATGTTGGAGGGGCAGCTATGGGCCTGGAGTCACATGCGGGCCAGGCCAGGCGAGGACAGCGGATTTCCCTGCCCAGCTGGAGGGGTTTAAAGACAATCGATGTCAATTCCATGGTCACCGTTACTGGGATTAGGGCCGGGATTGTCCCGGGTCACCAGCAGAAGGCTGGGACGGGAAAATCTGGGATGGGCGTGACTGGAAACTCCCGCCCAATATCGCCTTATGTGACACGGGACACACCTTCAGATCTTTCATTAGGAGGTGACCAAGTACGCAGATGAAGGTAAAGCAGTGGATGTGGTGTACATGGATTTTAGTAAGGCATTTGATAAGGTTCCCCATGGTAGGCTTATGCAGAAAGTAAGGAGGCATGGGATAGTGGGAAATTTGGCCAGTTGGATAACGAACTGGCTAACCGACAGAAGTCAGCGAGTGGTGGTGGATGGCAAATATTTAGCCTGGAGCCCAGTTACCAGTGGCGCACCGCAGGGATCAGTTCTGGGTCCTCTGCTGTTTGTGATTTTCATTAATGACTTGGATGAGGGAGTTGAAGGGTGGGTCAGTAAACTTGCAGACGATACGAAGATTGGTGGAGTTGTGGATAGTGAGGAAGGCTGTTGTCGGCTGCAAAGAGACATAGATAGGATGCAGAGCTGGGCTGAGAAGTGGCAGATGGAGTTTAACCCTGAAAAGTGTGAGGTTGTCCATTTTGGAAGGACAAATATGAATGCGGGATACAGGGATAACGGTAGGGTTCTTGGCAATGTGGAGGAGCAGAGAGATCTTGGGGTCTATGTTCCTAGATCTTTGAAAGTTGCCACTCAAGTGGATGGAGCTGTGAAGAAGGCCTACGGTGTGCTAGCGTTCATTCGCAGAGAGATTGAATTTAAGAACCGTAAGGTGATGATGCAGCTGTACAAAACCTTGGTAAGGTCACATTTGGAGTACTGTGTGCAGTTCTGGTAATCTCATTTTAGGAAGGATGTGGAAGCTTTGGAAAAGGTGCAAAGGAGATTTACCAGTATGTTTCCTGGAATGGAGAGTAGGTCTTACGAGGAAAGGGTTGAGGGTGCTAGGCCTTTTCTATTAGAACAGAGAAGGATGAGGGGCGACTTGATAAAGGTTTATAAGATGATCAGTGGAATAGATAGAGTAGACAGTCAGAGATTTTTTCCCCGGGTGGAACAAACCATTACAAGGGGACATAAATTTAAGGTGAATGGTGGAAGATATAGGGGGGATGTCAGAGGTAGGTCTTTACCCAGAGAGTAGTGGGGACATGGAATGCACTGCCTGTGGAAGTAGTTGAGTCGGAAACATTTGGGACCTTCAAGCGGCTATTGGATAGGTACATGGATTACGGTAGAATGATGGGGTGTAGATTAATTTGTTCTTAATCTAGGACAAAAGTTTGGCACAACATTGTGGGCCGAAGGGCCTGTTCTGTGCTGTATTTTCTATGTTCTATTATGTTAAACATGCGATGTAAACATAACTTGTTGGTGTTAATAGTGTTCACCCGCGGTTCTGTAAAGAGGTGTTCAGCCAAACTGTCCTTTCCTCAATTTTAATCGCCCTATATATTTGAAAGAGCTGCCTCCACAAATGTTCTGGCAATTTACAGCCTGTAACATTATTAATTACTTTTGTGCTGTGACATATATTTAACATTATTACAAATGTAAACACGATTAATTGCAATCAAGTTAGAGCAGGCTTCATTAATTAAAACTTAATTCAATTAGTGTTTCGTTGCATTTTGCAATCGCGCCAAAAGGCTGGTGATGCACTCTGTAATATTGAGCCCTGTCCAACGTTTCCCCCGTCGGTGCCAAGGTAGGGACTTTCCTCGATTCAGCACCAGCTCGGACATGGCCAGCAAGGCTCTGGGGGACGTAGAGAGGAGATCGTCCAGGACGGAAGACGTCAGTGACGCAGAGAGGAGAGCAGAGAAGTTGCGGCTAATTTCCGTCTGGGGCTGGTTTAGCACAGTGGGCTAAACAGCTGGCTTGTAATGCAGGACGAAGCCGGCAGCGCGGGTTGAATTCCCATACCGGCCACCCCGAACAGGTGCCAGAATGTGGCGACTAGGGGCTTTTCACAGTAACTTCATTGAAGACTACTTGTGACGATAAGCGATATTTATTTATCAAGCAGAGAAGGGTAAAGGGAGAGCTCAGACAGAGGTGCCCAAAGTGGGTTTCAAAAAAGGGAAATACTTTCCAGATGAAGGAGTACTGCTCAGCGGAGGGAAGATCCAAAGGGATCCCAGGGCGAGTGGAGAAATTTTACTTCCCGCAGCAAGTTGTAGCGGTCTAGGTTGCTTTGCCCGAAGGGGCTGTGGAAAATTGTCAAGTTGCTCGCTTCCACTTGCAAGAAGCGACATATATTCCTACACAGGGACCTACTCTTTGCACAGAAAAAAGAAGCAACATGTCCAGGCATTGCACCTTTATTGAATGGAACAAAAGCCCGGGGGGCCATTGTTCCCTGGTACATTCTCCATGTCAATGCCTCGACCAATCAGAGTCAACATGCCGACCAATCAGCACCCTTTTCCGGTGCAGTATAACCCGCGCTCCCTTTGAAATGTGCTACTCTTGCGTCGGTCCTGATGAGTGCAAGACGCAAAGCTTCGACAGCATGTTTCTTTTTTCAGCAATAATACATTTCCAAAGGAATTTGATACATTCTTGAATATTTGTGTGTGTGGGGAGCGGGGCTGGGTAAGAAGGGGAACGGGGTGGAGTGTGTGTGGGTGGGGGGGGGGGGGTGAAGATGGGCAAGGCTCTTGGGAAAAGGGAGCGGGGGTTTGGGAAGAATTAGGATAATTGGAAGGCTTCCAGAAAAGCCAGCGTAAGTAGCAGTAGTCAGGCAGCCACCTTCTGTGCTTTCACATCCCAGGATTCGATGCTTTGGATTTTTATCTGTTTCTAATGCAATCAGGGCTGAACATTAACTGTGAAATGTTTTCCATCTGAGCTGTAAAACCCAGACATTATGATCAAGTATTCATCCTATGTTGCTGCTCGTAATGTCCTTTCTGCTGAGGTCTTGCTTCTCGCTGCATGGCAGGGACTGTAACTGATTTACAACGAGAACCAGGAGTTATACTGTCTGCAATAAAATGTATTCCCCCAACGTAATCAGAAAATGAACAGCAGATTATTTTGCGCAACAAATTTGCTTTCGAACACCCGGCTTAACCTGTGAGTCCTGAGCTAACCGTTCCTATTTGAGAAGACCACCATCCCTGCCATCAAGGTGTGAGCCCAAGTGAGACCACGATTGCTTTTATTCATTCCGGCACTGGATACGGGCGTCCCTTGGCAAGGCTGGTATCTGCTGCCCATCGCTAACTGCCCCTGAGAAGGGTGAGGAGCTTGCCCGTTCTCCCCGTGTCTGCATGGGTTTCCTCCGGATGCTCCGGTTTCCTCCCACAAGTCCCGAAAGACGTGCTTGTTGGGTGAATTGGACATTCTGAATTCTCCCTCTGTGTACCCGAACAGGCGCCGGAATGTGGCGACGAGGGGATTTTCACAGTAACTTCATTGCAGTGTTAATGTCAGCCTTTTTGTGACACTAATAAAGATGATTATGGAATGTGCTGGCGAGCACAGCTTCTTGAACAGTGGCAGGCCATCTGGCCCAGGCACCCCCCCCCCCCCCCCCCCCCGGAAGTGGGGTGGGTGGGGGTACCACTGAGGGGATTGCCTGGCCCACCTTGGAGGGGCGGTTAAGAAAGAACCACATTGCGGTGGATCTGGTGGCCAGACCGGGCAAGGCTGGCAGATTTCCTTCCCCGAATGGGACATTAATGAACCAGGTGGGCTTTTGGCCACAATCAGTTATGGCCGCCATTGCTGGGCTTGGCGTTCGAGTCCAGATTTCATCAATCATTTGAAGTTAAATCCCAACCCGACCAGCTGCCGTGCTGGGATTTGAACCCATGTCCCTGGAGGATTAGCCTGGGATTCCGGATTGCTTCCCCTACATCACCATCTCTCCAGGGCTGCTAGTTTGTATTTGGTGGGGGCGTGTATTTTGGTTCTAGTTGCAGCAGAGCATGAATGATTCCCGGAATTCTGGCTGCGCCACATCCTCAAGGGTGAATCACGCACCCCATGCACTAAAATAATGCCCAGACTTGGCAGGGCGCCCCATTAGTTAGACTTCTCCTTTCGCCCTGCCTCCCAGACCTTGGGTGTGGTGCCAGTCAGGAACATGGGAACAGGAGGAGACCATTCAGCCCCTCTACTCCTGTCCTGCCATCCAATGAAATCATGGCTGATCTGTGACCTAACTCCATAGTCCCACCATTGCCCGTATCCCTTCACACTCTGGTTAACAAAATAGTCAGCTGGTAAACGACAGTCTAAAACCTCGACCAGTCAGTGAGATTTAAGGATTAGAATCCCGACAATGCAGAAGGAGGCCATTCAGCCCATCGAGTCTGTTCCTACCCTCTGAAAGAGCACCCTGCCTAGCCCCAATCCCCCGCCCTATCTGTGACCCCACCTAACCTGCACGTCCTTGGGCACAAAGGGACAATTTAGCATGGTCAATCCACCTAAACGGCACATCTTTGGACTGTGGGAGGAAACCGGAGCACCCGGTGGAAACCCACTCAGACACAGGGAGAACGTGCAAACTCCGCTCAGTCACCCGAGGTCGGAATCAAACCTGGGTCCCTGGCGCGGTGAGGCAGCAGTGCTAACCACTGTGCCACCGTGCCGATTGAGGAAGAGACAGGGGGATGACAGACAAAGAAATTGGCTGAATTAGATTCAAATCAGGTAGAGAAAGCGAAATAAAGCGAGGGACAGAAATGTTGGATGAAGAGAGGGAAAAGAGAGGCAGAAAGAAAAGGTGAGACATTTTAAAATTGGAACACAAAATGGGCAAGAATAATTTATTATCTCTGGGAACGGGATTCAATTGTTCCCTTTGTTTGAGACTGAGTGGAGATGAAGCAACTGAGTGTCATCATTAAAAGGGTCCACCTTACGCTGTTAAGTACCAGACCTATCTTTGCACATTGCATTTAATTGGTAGTTAATGTACAAATGCAATAATGTCTTGATCCTCGGGTGGATGTATTCCGGAAATTCCAGGTCGATGTCCGACCTCTGTCATCCGTGCTGGGATCAGACAGTCGGGAAGAACAATGATTGACTTGACTATTGCACTTCTTCCTTGCTCAAGCTGTTTGAAGACTGACTGATGATGAGCGAGTGGGACTGCTGGCGCTAGCATTGTTTCTGACAGCGTGTGGGTGTTGAGCTACACACAGCTACGGTGGAAACTGCCAGATTTTTATGCTCCAGGTTGAGGGATATCAATTCTGGGAGAGTAAGCGACTAGTTTTTAAGTACAGCTTCCAAAATGTCGGCAGCAAACACTCTCAAGTCAGGGGAAACACAGCCGGGGGGGCAGGGTGAAGCAGCCTGTGCCAGACCCTAAAGTCATGGGGTCATTGCGGCACGGGAGGCCATTCAGCCTATTGAGTCCATTCTAGCTTTCTGTGGAGCAGTCCAGGCAATCCCATTCTGCTGGTTTATCCCTGTACCCCTGCAAGTTTATTTCAGTCAAGAGTCCATCCTGTTTCCTTGTAAAATAATTCATTGCCCCACCTTCCACCATCCTCTTCAGCAGTGAGGTCCAGAGTTATCATTCGCTGCGTGAAGAAGGGCAAGAAGGTGAAGGGGCTGGTTTAGCACACTGGGCTAAATCGCTGGCTTTTGAAGCAGACCAAGGCAGGCCAGTAGCACGGTTCGATTCCCGTACCAGCCTCCCCGAACAGGCGCCGGAATGTGGTGACTAGGGGCTTTTCACAGTAACTTCATTGAAGCCTACTCGTGACAATAAGCATCTTTCTTTCTTCTCACATCCCGCCCTGACATCACTTGACAAAAACATTAGCACCGTGGCCCCCTGATCCTAGTACCATCAGCGGGGAGGCTGTCAATATTGTCAATGGATTTATATTCCAGAGACCCAGGGGTAACGCTCTGGGAACCTGGGTTTTAATCCCACCATAGCAGATGGTGAAATGTGAATTCAATTGAAAATTAAAATCAAATGATTTTAGAGGGATGAGGGGGGATCTTATAGAAACATGTAAAATTATGAATGGAATAGATAGGATAGATGCGGGCAGGTTGTTTCCACTGGCGGGTGAAAGCAGAACTAGGGGGGCATAGCCTCAAAATAAGGGGAAGTAGATTTAGGACTGAGTTTAGGAAGAACTTCTTCACCCAAAGGGTTGTGAATCTATGGAATTCCTTGCCCAGTGAAGCAGTTGAGGCTCCTTCATTCCATGTTTTTAAGGTAAAGATAGATAGTTTTTTGAAGAATAAAGGGATTAAGGGTTATGGTGTTCGGGCCGGAAAGTGGAGCTGAGTCCACAAAAGATCAGCCATGATCTCATTGAATGGCGGAGCAGGCTCGAGGGGCCAGATGGCCTACTCCTGCTCCTAGTTCTTATGTAATACCCAGAGTGAGGAAGGAGGACATGAATTGTCCATTGCCGTTTTTAAAACCCATCTGGTTCACTGCTACCTGTTAGAGAAGGAAATCTGCCATCCTTACCCGGCCTGGCCTACATGTGACTCCAGACCCCACAGCGATGTAGTTGACTGTTAAATACCCAATTCAAGGGAAATTAGTGATGTGCAATAAATGCCCCCCCATCCCACGGATGAAGTAAATACTGGGACAACAATCACCATCCAGTACCTTCACCCAACCGGGTATTTCTCCTGGGAAATGATGGCAGGATATTCACCCATGGAAGTCATCACAGTGAAGCCCAAACATTGGACATTCACCTGCGTGCATGGTGATGAGGAACGGTTCTGCTTTCCCATCCAAAACAGAAGAGCAAGGAGGTCAATTGTACCATGGGCGGCACGGTGGCGCAGTGGTCAGTACTGCGGCCTCACAGCTCCAGGGACCCAGATTCAATTCCGACCTCGGGTGTCTGCCCGTGTGGAGTCTGTACTTTCTCCCCGATTCTGGGTGGGTTTCCTCCGGGTGCTCCGGTTTCCTCCCACAGTCCAAAGATGTGCAGGTTAGGTGGACTAACCGTGATCATTGCCCCTTAGTATCCAAAAGGTTAGAGATTACGTTAAGTGGGGTTAGTGGGTTAAGGGGATAGGCTGTGTGGGGCCTGACCCTGGGTACGGTCGGTGCAGACTCGATGGGCCGAATGCCCTCCTTTGCACTGTAGTGATTCTATGATTTCCCATCCGCTAAAAAAACAAATGTGGGGCGCGATTCTCCGTGAATCGGCACGATGGCCCGAACCCAGCGCCAAAAACGGCGCGAATCACTCCGGCGTCAGGCCCCCCGAAACGTCGCGAGTTCTTCGGCCCGGAATGGGCTAGCAGCGGCGTGATGCCATTCGCAACGGCGTCACCCGTCTCGGACGCGTGCGCAGTCGGTGACGCCATGCGCCGATTCTCTGACCCGGCAGGGGGTCGGAGAATCCCACCCATGGTCTTCCAACTTAACACAAACTGGCAATCTATACCCCCCATGCCACAGTAAGGCTCAGTATCCAATCGTTTCCTGATTGCTCCCCTTTGACCTGGAAGTGTTTGTGTGACTGAGATGGCCGACAAGGCCACGTTGTGAGGGCTCTGTCATCTGCTACTAACTGAACATATTAACAAATGCCACACCATGCGTAGACGGTTATACAACTTTATAATTAGCCTGAAATACAAACAGACCAAAACTAAATCCTACCCGTGTTACTTTGGAGTCCTGTTTAGCAATTTTAAACATTACAGCACATTATGCAGGGAATTCCGTGCTCCTTTGAGCTACTTCTGCAGTTCCCATTAGCATCTGTTCGGCATTATTGTTGATAAAGCCGCATAACTCTTAACATCAAAGTGGTGGCAGGGCCAAAGGCACAAAGATTTTCTCCACACAGATGCGAAGGACAACCCAAAGTCAACAGCAATGACTCACCGCTGTCCGAACGTGGTTTTCCCTTCTGATTGGTAATTATTGCTGCAGCAAAAGCTTCGCTTCTAAATAGGTAATGTCGCAGAGACTCCTCGGAGGATTACACTTGGCTTGTGTCCACCGTTTGTCCAAAGCTCAAACCGGGACCCAGCTGGTCTCTAACAGCCTGTTTATCCTCACGCTCCATCCCTTTCAGCTGATTGCCAGACCTCTCCTCTCCTTGCAAAAGATAATTACAGATCTGGGAGGCTACTGGGTCCGATTTAATTCATCCATCTCCGACTGCCCGAGATTTCACCCATCCTACAAGCCATCAGAGCATTGAATTTGGTTCCATTCCCTGGCCTCCAATACCGCATCAAAGCGTCCATGGGCGGCCCGGTAGCACAGAGGTTAGCACTGTTGCTTCACAGCGCCCAGGGACCCGGGTTCGACTCCTGACTTGGGTCACTGTCTGTGCGGAGTCTGCACATCCCCCCCCCCCCGTGTCTGCGTGGGTTTCCCCCGGGTGCTCCGGCTTCCTCCCACAAGTCCCGAAAGACGTGCTTGTTGGGTGAATTGGACATTCTGAATTCTCCCTCGGTGTACCCGAACAGGCGCCGGAATGTGGCGGCTAGGGGCTTTTCGCAGTAACTTCATTGCAGTCTTAATGTAAGTCTACCTGTGACACTAATAAAGGTCATTATTATTATTATTTGGTGCACGATCACCTTTTGCGAAGGAGATGGTCGATATCTCCACCCCAAAGTTCATCGCTTACTCATCTTGGGCCACTTACTCGAAACGGGCTTTGCCAGTGCAGTACTGGGCGAGTGCTGCACTGCCCGAGGTGCTGCCATTTGATGAGGAGCCAGGGAGTCCTACCCAGTGTCCCGGACATTATTTATCCCTCAACCGCCATCGTTGAAGCGGATGATCTGCTCGTTACCTCATTGTTTCTGAGTGGGATCTCGCTGTGTGCAAATTGGCTGCTGCTTTTCCAACATCGCACAACAGTGACCACGCCTCGAAAAGTCCTTCATTGGCTGAAAAGCACTTTGGGATGTTCTGAAGTTGTGAAAGAGGGCATAGAAATGTCCCCTTGACTCCCCCTCTCTCTCTCCCCCCCCCCCCTCACCTCACCCCCAAAATATCACTTAGTTTCAAATAATATTCTGGATTTATTATTTCCGTCCATTAGGCTGACACTAAATCCTCTAAACGCACTTCCCAGATGCCTCCCTCTCAGCTTAAAGATGCCAATTCTCTCAGGTGTCTCCTCATAACTCAGAACTTTGACCCGAGGGATCAGTCGAGTTCCCGGGCGGGATTCCACGGAGAATCGCCGGGGGGGCGCTCAATGCGGCCCCCCCCCCCCCCCCCACCCGCAGATTCTCCCCATGTTAGTGCCCGCCGAGTTCGGCTGAGTCCCGTCGGCGTCGTTCTCGTGTGGTCCTACCCGGGGGGACCTCGGCGATCTGGCTGCGGGGGGGGGGGGGGGGGGGGGGGGGGGGGGGGGCGGCCTGGTTGGGGGGGGGGGTCTCCGAGGGCATCCTCCATTGTGGCCTGGCCCGCCATCGGGGCCGACCCATCGGCGGGCGGGCTTATCCCAGGCCCCCTATGCTCCTCCGCGCCGGGTCCTGGTAGCTCTCCGCCATGTTGCTTCGGGGCCGGCACGGAGACGGCAAACCACGCGCGTGCGCGCACCCAGGGAATCGGAGACACCAGGTGCATGCCCTTTGGGCAGGGTGGTGCGCTGGCACTGCTGGTGCCACCTGGGCACCCTGGCAGTACCACCTGTGTGCCAGTCTGGCAATGCCAAGGTGCCCAGGTGGTGCCAGGGTTCCAGGTGGCTCTGCTGAGCTGGCATTATTTGTGTGCCGGCGATTGGGCTGGGGATGCCCTGTGTGGGTGTTGGGGGGGGGGGGGGGAATAGTGCATTGGGGTTGGGGGTCATGTCGGGGAGCGGGGTGGCCTCGGTAATCTCTCGCTGCGCGGTGTGGGGTTCCTGGAGCTCCTGAGTGTACAAAACGGGGCTGGGTGCGGCCTCGACTGCCCATTCCCCGCTGAGGCCCCTTATCTAGCCCGGGTGCCGTTTTATACCATTGTGTTTCTCGGCGCTGCGAGCTCAACACGTGGTTCAACGCGCTCGCTATGGGACCTTGTTCCCTTTTAATTGAATCGCACCCCAAAAATCTGCCTCTCCCAGCCTGAAATATTTCATTGTCGGGGCAACCCCAACCCTAGATTCCCAACCCTTTGAGCGAAGAAGTTCCTCCTCATCTCAGTCCCAAATGATCGGCCTCTTATCCCGAGACTGCGCCCCCATGTTCTAGACTCCCCAGCGACGGGAAACAATCCTGCAGCATCTACCCTGCCAAGCCCCTTCACAGAATCTTCCATATTTCAACGAGATCGCCTCTCATTCTTCTGAACTCCAGAGAATATAAACCCAATTAACTCAGCCTCTGGCGAGGATAATCCCGTCATCCCAGGAACCAATCTGGTGAACCCTTGTTCTACCACCTCCGATGCAAGTATATTCTTCCTTACCAAAGCCGAACACGGTATGGGTTCAGCAAAACCCTCTACCATTGCAAAAAATTACCCCTTTGCGTTGGAACCTCAATCCCCTTGCAACAAAGCCCAAAATTCAGGTTGCTTTCCTAATTGCTTGCAGTATCTGCACGCTAGTTTAATGACTTCCTTGTGCCCTAGTCTCTCTGAACAGCAAGTCAGAAGCTTCGGGCCTTTTTAACAATGTTCCTGTTTTCTGACTTACTGGCAAAGTTAATCACCTCAATAGGGCAGCACGGTAGCATTGTGGTTAGCACAATTGCTTCACAGCTCCAGTGTCCCAGGTTTGATTCCCCGCTGGGTCACTGTCCGTGCGGAGTCTGCACATCCTCCCCGTGTCTGCGTGTGTTTCCTCCGGGTGCTCCGGTTTCCTCCCACAGTCCAAAGATGTTAAGTGGATTGGCCATGCTAAATTGCCCTTAGTGTTGGGTGGGGTTACTAGGTTATGGGGATAGGGTGGAGATGTGGGCTTGGGTTGGGTGCTTTTAGGGGCTGGTTTAGCACACTGGGCTAAATCGCTGGCTTTTAAAGCAGACCAAGGCAGACCAGCAGCCCGGTTCAATTCCCGTATCAGCCTCCCCGAACAGGCGCCGGAATGTGGCGACTAGGGGCTTTTCACAGTAACTTCATTGAAGCCTACTTGTGACAATAAGCGATTTTTATTACATTTCTTTCAAAGAGCCGGTGCAGACTCGATGGGCTGAATGGCCTCCTTCTGTACTGTAAATTCTATGATTCCATGATTCTATGACCTCATTCTTCCCGACATTCCGATTTGTATTCGACCCCTGCGGCTGGCCAACATTCTGTTGACTGTTCATCTGCTTTGTTTGTTCTTCATCTTGCACCGACCAAGACTCCTAAACCTTTGATCACTTTATCCTTATTTCTGTTCATCCGGTGTGTGTGTGTCATTATATCCTGCCCTCCCCCCTTCCCTTTTTGCATTCCGGCCTTTGTTGAGGATTCCGTAGGGTGGCCAACTCTGTGTGAACCTGTTCCGGAGGGTTTCATCAGGGGCCTTCCAACTACCCCAGCCCCGCCCTCCCGCCATCATTCACCCGGCACGTCAATCGTCGCCACACTCCACGTTCCCAACCTTAATTGGAAACCGGACAGGCTCTTCCTCATCCGATTGGATGACTTTTGACTGTCCTTCAAACAGCAATTCGTTCGCACCTCCAACATACAAACATGGAGGATAGAAGCAGGAGGAGGCCATTCGGCCCTTTGAGCCCGCTCTGCCATTAATGACGATCATGTCTGATCATCCAACTCAATAACCTGATCCCATCTTCCGCCCCATATCCTTTGACCCCTTTCGCCTCAAGTGCAATATCATAGAATCACTACAGTGCAGAAGGAGGCCATTCGGTCCATCGCATCTGCACCGACCCCTCATGAAAGGGTGACCTACCTAGGGTCAGGCCCCCACCCTTTCCTCTTAACCCAGTAACCCCACCTAACCTAACCTTTTGGACACTAAGGAGCAATTGAGCGTGGCCAATCCACCTAACTTGCACATCTTTGGACTGTGGGAGGAAAGCGGAGCACCCGGAGGAAACCCACGCAGACACGGGGAGGATGTGCGGACTCCGCACAGACCGTCACCCAAGACGGGAATCGAACTCGGGACCCTGGCGCTGTGAAACAACAGGGTTAACCACTGGCCTGCAGGGACATCCTCCCCGTGTCTGCGTGGGTCTCACCCCCCCCCTCCCCCCACACACACACACACAAACCAAACGATGTGCAGACTAGGTGGATTGGCCACGCTAAATTGCCCCTTAATTGGAAAAATTGAATTGGGTATTCTAAATTTTAAAGAAAGATACTAAAGCGTCATTTATTTTACAGCCGTGCTCACGTCTAGAGTTTTATCCCATTTTCCTTGTGGAAAATAATTAGGTGCCGTTCTCAGTAACTCAAGGAGCCAGGAATCATCTCCTTTTCGTGAAAGGATTATAATTATTTTAATGTGGGTTGCAGTGGTCCGGATCTGCTAACAATTTCACAGGGTCCAGCTCCTTTCACTGGGGGGAATCTCACCGAGGACATATCATGTTAATTGAGGAACTAAAATCTTTAAAGCCATGTCTCCACGATAATCCCCCGCTGTCAGCAGAACTGCCTCACTGGACTAAACCAGCTCACTCGCCTGTCCGTACCCGGTACCCCGTCAGAGGAGCTCGGACGTAGGTGGGAGATTAACTGGATTAAGGGAAGGATGACTGAGCGAAGTTAAATAAACAAATGTTGTTTCAAGGGGCTTTGGGAGGAATCACAATCAGTCAATAGCACGGGAGGCTAAACTTTAGGATGCGTTTGTGGAGAAACATCTATCGTTTCCACCGTTCAATTGCTCATCAAACCTGCGGAATTGTTTCGGTGCTGAAGGAGGCCATTCGGCCCATCGTGTCTGCACCGGTCAAAAAACCGGTAGCATGGTGGTTAGCATAAATGCTTCACAGCTCCAGGGTCCCAGGTTCGATTCCCGGCTGGGTCACTGTCTGTGCGTAGTCTGCACGTCCTCCCCGTGTGTGCGTGGGTTTCCTCCGGGTGCTCCGGTTTCCTCCCACAGTCCAAAGATGTGCGGGTTAGGTGGATTGGCCATGCTAAATTGCCCGTAGTGTCCTAAAAAAGTAAGGTTAAGGGGGGGGGTTATTGGGTTACGGGTATAGGGTGGATACGTGGGTTTGAGTAGGGTGATCATGGCTTGGCACAACATTGAGGGCCGAAGGGCCTGTTCTGTGCTGTACTGTTCTATGTTCTAATTGTGATAAAGTTTTCCCCTCGCATCGCATTGGCTTCTTTTTCCAATCACTTGAAATCTGTGCCCCCACGCGTTCTCGAACCTGTCACGAGCGGGAACAGTTCCTCCCTCTCCGCTCTGTCCAGGCCCCCTCACGGTTTGGAACATCTCTATCAGATCTCCTCTCGGAACCTCTTCTCCCCCAGGGGAACGGTGCCGACCTCTCCAATCCATCCTCATCGCTGAACTCTCTCATCCCGGCTTCATTTTTGTCAACCACTTCTCCGCTCTCTCCAATGCCAACACATCCTTCCGATAGTGTGGCGCCCAGAACTGTACACAGTACTCCAGCTGACGTCTAACTACTGCTTCTCAAATCTTCACCCTTTTAACAATTAACTTCCCCGTGAACCTTGCTAAATACAAGCTCCCCCGTTAAAGGGGGGGGGGGGGGGGGCATTCAACCATTCACCATTCAACAGGTGAATAATTCACATATTTGCCTAATATTTGAAATCCCAAGGTGCATTTCGAACCCCCACGTCACTCATTTGACTCATAAAGCACAAAGGCCTGGTATAAGGGGCGATGGTGGCAGAGTGGCAATGTCACTCTACTAATACTCCAGCACCCCAGGTGAATGCTCATGCTCACTGTACGGCCGCTGACCCTGCCCTCTGGCCCCCCGGTCTCCTTATGCAGGGTCTCCCCTGGGTGCCGTTGCACGGCGCTGATGGAGTCTGTGCTCCTCCATCATTGTAATGAAAAATAGCGAGCTCCACTGGCTCCACACTGATATCGCTCGGGTTACCTGTGAGGGATGAGAGACAAAGAGAGAGAGAGAGAGAGAGCCAGGTTTGGTGTCGCGGCTTGATGACATCATTGCCTCCCCTGACCCATTGGCCCCCTTGAACCCTGGAAGCAGCCAATCCCAGACCTTATCCAGCGGCTACCACTCACTCACAGCTGAGATGCCCTCCCATCTCCATGGCCCCAGCCTATGTCTTCACCCAGTCAGAGTCGCCTTTGGTCTCCTGTCTGGTCCTCCCCTCCCTTATTCTCTATTCGACTGGGGGTTCTGACAGGTGGTTTATATTCGCATGTCCCTAATGGACAGGATCAACTAGACGGTGATGTCCACCTTGGGGGCGAATCACTGGCAGGCATTGGAGTCCAGCGCATAGGCAAACCCAGTGCCCCTCGATCCTGTGTACCCAAGAGTTGAGCCCTGAGTTTACATCCCGTCCCTTGACTTTGAAATATTTTGGAAGCAAAGTGATTGGCCGGGATTCTCCCCTACCCGGCGGGGCAGGGGGTCCCGGTTTGATGGAGTGGCGTGAACCACTCCGGCGTCGGGCCGCCCCAAAGTTGCGGAACTCTCCGCACCTTTAGGGGCCAAGCCCTAACATTGAGGGGCTAGGCCCCGCACCGGAGTGGTTCCCGCTCCGTCGGCTGGCGTGAACGGCCTTTGGCGCCACGCCAGCCGGGGCCGAAAGGACTTCGCCGGTCGGCGTAATCCGTGCATGCGCTGGAGCATCAGCGGCTGCTGAAGTAATCCCAGCGCATGCGCAGGGGAGGGGGTCTCTTCCACCTCCGCCATGGTGAAGACCACGGTGAAGACAGAAGAAAAAGAGTGTCCCCATGGCACAGGCCCGCCCGCCGATTGGTGGGCCCCGATCGAGGGCCAGGCCACCGTGGGGGCACCCCTCCGGGTCAAATCATTCCGCACACCCCCCCCCAGGACCCCGGTGCCTGCCCGCGCCGCCAATCCCGCCGGTCAGGTAGGTGTTTTGATTCCCGCCGACGGGAGAGGCCTGACAGCAGCGGGGCTTCGGCCCATTGCGGGCCGGAGAATTGCCGCGGGGGCCTGCCGACCGACGCGTCGCAATTCCCGCCCCCGCCGAATCTCCGGTGGCGGAGAATTCGGGACATGGCGGAGGCGGGATTGACGCCGGCTCTTTTGAAGTTCTTTTGAAGTCCATCCCTTGACTTCGGGGCAAGGGGCAGCTGACATTAAGGGCAAACTCTTGATGGCCAATGTGTTTGACGAGCTTGAGTATCTGGAATGTGAGGGAGCACAATTGCTTTCTGCGTCAAGGATAGGCAGGGGGGGGGGGGGGTGGGGGGAGGGGGGGGGGGGGTGGGGCCCTCCGTGCCTTCTCCGTGCCGGCCATGGTGGAGCCCTATAGGGGGCGGTGTGGAAGGAAAAAGTCCTCCCACGGCACAGGCCCGCCCGCAGATCGGTGGGCCCCGATCGCAGGCCAGGCCACCGCGCCCCCCCCCCCCCCCCCCAACCGGGGCCGTATCCCCCTCCCCCCCCCCCGAGGACCACACCAGCCGGCCTAACAGCCAGGTCCCGCTGTATGGGACCACGTCCAATCCACACCGGCAGGACAGGCCAGAAACCGATGGCCGCTCAGCCCATCGGGGCCCGGAGAATGGCCATGGATGGGGGGGAGGGGGGGGGACGCTACCAACGACCCCCCGACCAGCGTGGTGTGATCCCTGCCCCCGCCCAAAAACCGGTGCCGGAGAATACGGCGGCTGGCGTCGGAGTGGCGGGGTGGGATTCACAACGCCACCCCCCCCTCCACCCGGGATTCTCCGACCTGGCCGGGGGGGAGGGGGGGGGGGGGGGTTCGGAGAATCCCGCCCCTGACCTTTGGCCTCTCACGAGATTTAGCTGCCACGATGGGATTTGCGCCCAGGGCTAACGTGGCCACAGACTTTGCACTCCTACAATTCAGGCCTCTTGCGCATTCTGCACTCTCCCTTCTATTGGCTGGTGCTTGGGCCCAAGCTCAGGCATTCCTTTGCCAAAACCGCTCCACCTCTCCTCCTTCAAGTCGCTCCTTAAATCCTATCCCTTTGACCAAGGCTTTGGCCACCTGTCTGACAACCTCCTCCTTTGGCTCAGTGTCAATATTTGACTGGTAACACTCACGCTTTGGGATCCTTTATCACGTTAAAGATCCAATATCAATGTAAGGTTGCTGCTGGTGCTTATCGGAAAAGGCAGCTGTAACTAATCTTGGAAGAAAGTAAGCCAGGCCAAGCCCCTGGTGATTGTTTTGACAGAAACAAAATGAATGCTATATTTCAGCAGCTATTAGATATAAAAGCCCCTTTGGGGATGTTCACTGAACAGACAAAAAAAGTAACTCTCACAAGCCATCTGGTGATTTAAAAACTTTTCTCCTATAAACCTGCATTCCAACTCAAAGAGAAAATCAGGTCCAATTCATCGTAACTGTCTCCAGATCCATAAATCTAACTGATTTGATCAAACCATCAGGCCATATACCCTGATTGTCCTTAATCCCCATTTAACTCACCCAGATCCACGACAGCACGGGGTTAGATACAGAGTGAAGCTCTCTCTACACTATCCCCATCAAACACACCCAGGACAGGTACAGCACGGGGTTAGATACAGAGTAAAGCTCCCTCTACACTGTCCCCATCAAACACTCCCAGGACAGGTACAGCACGGGGTTAGATACAGAGTAAAGCTCCCTCTACACTGTCCCCATCAAACACTCCCAGGACAGGTACACCATGGGGTTAGATACAGAGTAAAGCTCCCTCTACACTGTCCCCATCGAACACACCCAGGACAGGTACAGCACATGGTTAGATACAGAGTAAAGCTCCCTCCACACTGGTCCCCATCATACACTCCCAGGAAATGTACAGCGCGGGGTTAGATACAGAGTAAAGCTCCCTCTACACTGTTCCCTTCAAACAATCCCAGGACAGGTACAGCACGGTGTTAGATACAGAGTAAAGCTCCCTCTACACTGTCCCCATCGAACACACCCAGGACAGGTACAGCACAGGGTTAGATACAGAGTAAAGCTCCCTCCACACTGGTCCCCATCATACACTCCCAGGAAATGTACAGCGCGGGGTTAGATACAGAGTAAAGCTCCCTCTACACTGTCCCCATCGAACACACCCAGGACAGGTACAGCGCGGGGTTAGATACAGAGTAAAGCTCCCTCTACACTGTTCCCTTCAAACAATCCCAGGACAGGTACAGCACGGGGTTAAATACAGAGTAAAGCTCCCTCTACACTGTCCCCATCAACACTCCCAGGACATGTACAGCACGGGGTTAGATACAGAGTAAAGCTCCCTCTACACTGCCCTCCATCAAACACTACAAGGAAAGGTACAGCATGGGGTTAGATCCAGCGTAAAGCTCTCACTACACCAGGGGTGGGCAAACCTTTCCGTGCAAGGGCCACATTCAAAAATTCACAATTCACAAAGGGCCGCATAGTATATTAAGTAAAATAATTACTTCACCCGGTTATGATTCTGGGCGCCTCATATAGAACATAGAACAGTACAGCACAGAACAGGCCCTTCGGCCCTCGACGTTGTGCCGAGCAATGATCACCCTACTCAAGTCAATGTATCCACCCTATACCAGTAAGTAACCCAACTGCCCGCCTCCATTAACCTTAAAAAATTTTTTTAAAAAAAACAAAAATTAAAAAAAAAAAATTTATTATTTTTTTTTTTTAATGACTTGGCGGGCCGCAGAAATACCTTTGGCGGGCCGCATGCGGCCCGCGGGCCGTAGTTTGCCCACCCCTGCACTACACTGTCCCCATCAAACACTCCCAGGACAGGTACAGCACGGGGTTAGATACAGAGTAAAGCTCCCTCCACACTGGTCCCCATCATACACTCCCAGGACAGGTACAACACGGGGTTAGATACAGAGTAAAGCTCCCTCTATATTGTCCCCTATAGTACAGCAACTACCTATATTTATATAGCATCTTTGACACCATGAAGTATACCTCAGCCTTTCCATGGAGCAGTATAGAACAAGCTATGAGACTGAGCCACACCAGGAGATAGTATTTCAGGGACCAGAGGCAAAGTGGTAGCTTTTACAGAGCGACCCGAAGGAGGTACAGTATGAGTTCGAGAGGTTTGTTCCAGAGCTTGAGGAGCCTCTTAGTTTCAGGAAAGCTTCAGAATAGAGAGGCGGTCGGATCTCTCAGAGCGTTGTGGGAGTGGATGGGATCACCGTGACAGGGAGGGGCGAGGCCAAAGAGGGATCGAGAAAATTCTCACTCAGACCTGCAAGGAAGAATTTGCCTTTAAATGGCACCTTCGGCCACCTCAAGGGCTCGGCAGACACCGGAGAGCAGTCACTATTGGAATGTAGGGAGCACAATGGCCAATGTTGTGCACAGCAAGCTCCCGCAAGTTGCAACGTGATGATGATGGGATAATCTACGCTGAGGGAATAAATATACCCTGTGACACGAGGGTTGGGGGATGGGTGGGGAGCACTCCCTCTCTTTCTCTCTCTCTCTCTCTCTCTCTCTGTTTTAGGCCCTTCCAACCTCATCACTCCACCCTCATCTCGCGAAAAGAATAGAGGAAGCAGCACGGTAGCACAGTGGTTAGCGCTGTGGCTTCACAGCGCCAGGGTCCCAGGTTCGATTCCCGGCTTGGGTCACTGTCTGTGCGGAGTCTGCACGTTCTCCCCCGTGTCTGCGTGGGTTTCCTCCGGGTGCTCCGGCTTCCTCCCAAAAGTCGTGCTTGTTGGGTGAATTGGACATTCTGAATTCTCTCTCTGTGTACCCGAACAGGTGCCGGAGTGTGGCGACTAGGGGATTTTCACAATAACTTCATTGCAGTGTTAATGTAAGCCTACTTTTGACAATAATAAAGATTATGATTACATGGTTCCCGAGCACAAGGAGTTAAGCGCACATCGCAGCGACTGGCGGCGTAGCGTTACGGGAATCCTGAAGGACTCGCATTCTCAATTCCTCCTCATCAATATTCAGGAGGAGTGTTTAACCATCCATAGCGCAGAGGCTCCATATGGACTGTATTAGCTTTAGCAGCATTTGAAATTCAAATGAGAAAGAGTCGATTTCTATATTGCTTCACTTGAAATTAGGCTGGGTTTTTCGTCGTCTAACCTCACCGGCTTGGCAGCGTTCATTGATCTCAATTTGAAAGGAGTACGTTGGCAAGGCCGTGACTTTGGCATTTTTTAAACGTACAGTCAGAGACAGTGCACCTCGCCTCCGAGATCCGACGTCTCTCTGTTCAGACACAGCTGTATTCGCAGAGAAAATGCCGCCGTCTCCTCAGATCGGTCGGCGTTTTACTGGTTGCTTCAAGCCAAGGAACGGACTTGCATTGATATAGCGCCGTTCTCTACCTCAGGACACCCCAAAGTGGGTTTCAGCCAATGACGCGCAGGCAAACGCGGCAGCCAATTTGTCCACAGCAAGCCCCCACCTCAGGTGACTGTCTGTGCCGAGTTTGCACCTTCTCCCCGTGTCTGCGTGGGTTTCTTTCCGGGTGCTCTGGTTTCCTCCCACAGTCCAAAGATGTGACGGTTAGGTGGATTGGCCAGGCTAAATTGCCCTATAGTGCCCAGGGATATGCCGGTTAGGTGGGGTGACAGGGATGGGGCGAGGGAGTGGGCCTAATTTCGGGTGGGTGCAGACTCAATGGGCCGAATGGCCTCCTCCACTGTCAGGATTCTATACACTCCATTCCAAGCTGCTGAATCTGGCTCCCTGGTCCCAGCGGTGAATTGTTCTCCCCACCGATCTCAGTTCTTGTCTTCCCCAGTTTTTGTGTGGTAATCTGGAGGAGCTGATCCGCTTCCCTCGCTGGCGGCGGGGAACGAGGAGAACAGGAATAAGGAAGTCTTGGCTACAGTTTGTAGAGTTTTGGTGACCACATCTGGAACTCCAATTCCCCTCCCTCACCTCGCGGGGCACTAAGGCAGACGAAGTGCCCCGCGAGGTGAGGGAGGAGAATTCCAACGCTAGTTATTCCCGGAACAGGTCGCGAGTCTGGCCCCTTGAGGGGCGCCCCTCCACATCAGGCCTGGTTGACCGGGAGTCTCCCCCGTTCTTACCGCCAGCCATTGGCGCGTTCGGATAGATTTATAAGTTGACACTCAACCTGTTTGGCCTGTTTGGCCGCGTTAAGAACGCAGCTTCCTGGGCCATCGAGTCCTGGGGCGGGACTCGAACCCGGAGCATCCGGCTCAGAGGCACTGAGTCTAACCCACTGCCCCACAAGACCACCACACAAATGGAATACGGTGTGCATTTTTGGTTTCCATATTTAAGGAAGGATAGACTTACATTGGAGGGGGTACTGCGAAGATTCACCCGACTGGTCCCTGGGATAAGGGTGATGTCCTGTGAGGAGGGGCTTAACAAATTGGGTTGATGTTCCCTGGAATTTAGACGAATGAGAAGCGATCTCGCTGATGTCTGTGAAGGGGTTTTGATCGGGTGGACCCTGAGAGATTGTTTCCGCTGGTCGGGACATCTAAAACACGGCTGGGGGGTGGGGGGGGGGGGGGATATTCTGAGAATAAGGGGTCGATCATTGAGGACTGAGATGAGGAGACATTACTTCTCTCACAGGGTTGTCAATCTTTGGAAGTCTCTGCCCCAGGGGATTATGGGTGCTCTGTTGCTGGGCAGCTTTCAGGCTGTCGGATGCACTGATTTTTGGTCTCTCAGAGAATTAAGGGATGGGGGAGTGGGCGGGAAAGTGGATTTGAAACCCGAGGTCAGCCAAGGAGCAGGCTCGATGGGCCGAACGGCCCACTTCAGCGCCTACTGGTCTTGTGTTCAGCTCACAGACCGATACAGGTCCCCCGAAGTGTGAAGAATAAAGGGTTTGCCCTCGCCCCGGCCCTGTCGCAGACTCATAGATCGCGACTGATCACTGTGAATGGCCAACAGGGCCATTATCATTGGGTCATGTGACTTTCAGCAAGGCACAGGCGAATGGAAAAACATTACCACGGTAAAGGTCAGCCGCGCAGCTCCGTTGATTGACACCCGGGCATCGACCTCTGAGTTACGAGGCAACAGTGCTTAAAGACAGGCCCTCTTCAAATTGCCAAGTGCAAGAGACTCATTCAGGGCAAACCAGTGATTGCAAAACCTACCCCCCAGACCGTTGGTTTGTACCTTGGTGGACCAGTCCAGCACCTCCAACAACACAAGGTCCAAAGTTAGCTGCTTGCAGCGCTGACAGTTTATATGTGTCCTACAATAGGATGGACAATAGGCAGGGCAAGGGAAGGAGGGTAAAGACCGATTCCTAATTACTATCCGGTCACTCCCTCCATGTTTGTGTGGATGTTTCCCACGGGCGGGCTCGATTTAGGCGGCTTTGGCTCCAGGGGTAGCCCTGTCGTCTGAGTCAGCTGGCTGCGCGGTCAGGCCGACCCCCAGGGACATGCGCATCACTGACCCTCCAGCTCAGCAATGGGGGCTTCAGACCAAGGCTCCAGCTGCCCTCTAAGGCGGTCATTAAAGACCCCCACCGTGGCTGAATCGAAGGGCGGTCAATGTTTCGCCCTTCGACCAATTGGTCATTTACCTCATTGCGTCTGGTCAGGACCTGCTGCGCACAAGTTGGCATTTGTGCGTGCCCATGACGGCACTGACGATGCTTGAAACGTACTTGGTTGGCTGGGAAACACTTTGGGTGTGAGGCGAGGGGGTCTTGAGATTTGACAAGGGGGTTTATCAAGACATGTTTATTTTTCTGTCTCTCTGATTCTTCCAAACAGCAACATTCGTTGACGCGCTTGGCACCCAGGCAGTTTGGCACCCAGGCAGTTTGGCACCCAGGCAGTTTGGCACCCAGGCAGTTTGCCGCTGTCTATGACCGGCCGATAGGTCCTCTCGGGCGGCGTGGTAGCACAGTGGTTAGCACTGTTGCTTCACAGCACCAGCGTCCCGGCTTGGGTCACCGTCTGTGCGGAGTCTGCACGTTCTCCCTGTGTCCGTGTGGGTTTCCTCCGGGTGCTCCGGTTTCCTCCCACAAGTCCCGAAAGGCGTGCTTGTTAGGTGAATCGGGACATTCTAAATTCTCCCTCAGTGTACCCGAACAGGCGCCGGAGCGTGGGGACTAGGGGCTTTACGCTGTAACCCCATTGCGGCGTTAATGTAAGCCTACTTGTGACAATAATGAAGATTATTATTAATGCTCTGCCGACGCAACCCACCGACAGAGCAAGCTGCGGGACATCATGAGCTCGCTGGGGTTCCACTGCCTCCCCAAATTTAATTCTTGATCCCAATGATGGGGTGGCTGTCTAGACTCAGCTGTTGGAGAATCATTGCTATCAGGGGGGTGAAAGTGGTAAGAGAAAGGGGGGGTGCTGCGGTGCGTGTGAAACACAGCCGGGCAGAGCCTGAGGCCTGTGCCTGAGAGAGATTTTTACGGACCTTCCTCTTCGTGGATGTCACGGATCATTGGGAGAGGGAGGCCGCAGGCTTCAAATCACGTCCCACTGCGCCGTGAAAAGCAAGGGTGGTCCTGGCTCGCCAATGAAGATCTCAGCGTGCTGCATCACCACCGAGTAATTTATCGGAGGATTGATCAGAATGGAAGCAGTTTCCACTGGCAACCGTCGCCATGGAAACCATCTTCCCGATGAAACGTGAAGCAGCTCCGGGGGTTAATGGCTTAGCTTTGGTCAAGGCCTCCCATCACAGGATGAGCAGAATTAACCCTCTGAGTGCTCCAGTAGCGGGCGACAGAGGTCAAAGAAACCAAAGCTAGAATGTCTTTCCAGAAACGATCGATAAGTGTAATACTTTTTCGGCCGAGGGTAGCAATCAGGATGTGAACTTTACTTCGCATTCTGACGTTAGTAGCCGCCTGGCAGTGCCGGCGTTGAGCGTTGCCGAGGGAAAAAAAAGAAAAACAGGCTGTCGAAGCTTTCCATCTTACACTGATCAGGACAAATGCCGGAATGCCGAATTTCAAAACGGGGCACCCGGTTCGTGCTGCGTGAGAACGGGGGTTGCTGTGTTTCTGTCGAGCAGATTGCCCATATTTTTCGTTTCCCTGCGCCAGACGTGACCGAGGGGCTGAATGGGCCTTACTCTAACTTCTGCTACTCGCTTCTGGGAGGCCTGAGCAGCAGTCTCCTTCACCCGTCACGTTCTTCTGAAAGGACGCCTGCCGGTACATTCCCCGCGACCATGATTGTCTTCGAAGGACAGTCCAGGTGGCGACCAATGTAGGCACAGGAAGATCCCAGAGCCAACATTTGTAATGGCACTTAGGTCTCCTTTTGGTCATGTTGGATTTGATTTGAATGTTAGTTTCGAGTGCTAGCGCTATTCCCTCCCCCTTTTACTGAATCTATTCTTTCACCCGAACAGTACTATGCGAGCAGGAGCTGTGTGCTCTTTTCACTAGCAATTGAAGCCAAGAAACCTGGACTTTTTATAAGTTGGGGTTGTTAGTGATACTTCCCACTCTATGCATATAATAATAATCTTTATTATTGTCACAAGTAGGCTTACATAAACACGAGAATGAAGTTACTGTGCAAATCCCACAGTCGCCACACTCCAGCGCCTGTTAGATTGGATTTTGTTTATTTTGCAGTGAAAAGTATTTTTCTGCGAGCAGCTCAACAGATCATTAAGTACATGAAAAGAAAAGAAAATACATAATAGGGCAACACAAGGTACACAATGTAACTACATAAGCACCGGCATCGGGTGAAGCGTACAGGGTGTAGTGTTAATGAGGTCAGTCAATAAGAGGGTCATTTAGGAGTCTGGTAACAGCGGGGAAGAAGCTGTTTTTGAGTCTGTTGGTGCGTGTTCTCAGACGTCTGTATCTCCTGCCCGATGGAAGAAGTTGGAAGAGTGAGTAAGCCGGGTGGGAGGGGTCTTTGATTATGCTGCCCTCTTTCCCCAGGCAGCGGGAGGTGTTGATGGAGTCAATGGATGGGAGGCGGGTTAGTGTGATGGACTGGGCGGTGATCATGACATTGAAGTTTCTTGCGGTCTTGGGCCGAGCAGTTGCCACACCAGGCTGTTCGGGTACACTGAGGGAGAATTCAGAATGTCCAATTCACCTAACAGCACATCTTTCGGGAGGAAACCGGAGCACCCAGAGGAAACCCACGCAGAAACGGGGAGAGCGTGCAGACTCCGCACAGTCAGTGACCCAAGCCGGGAACTGGCCATACGAAGCAACAGTGCTAACCACTGTGCTACCGTGCGTAGGGGGACGTAGTGGTAACATGGACCGGTAATCCAGAGGGCTAGGCTAACCCTCCAGGTACACAGGTTCAAATCCCGTCACAGCAATTCTTGATTATGATCCAGTCACCGTGACAACCATCGATTGTTGTCAAAACCCCTCGGGTTCAGTTAAGGGAAGGAAATCTGCTGTCCTGAATCGGTCTGGCCTACACGTGACTCCAGACCCCCAGCGTTGTGCCTGACTCTTAAACTGCCCGCCTGAAATGGCCGAGCGAGCCATGCTGTACAAGGGGCAATTCGGGATGGGCAACAAATGCCAACCTTAGAAGTGATGCCCGCGTTCCCCCCCCCCCCCAAAATAATGTTTTGAAAGGTCCGCACACTCGTGAGAAAGTGAACATTGTCCATTTGACTTACACCCTTGCTTGTTCTGTTTCAGTCCACGTTTGTGTGTGTTCTTCTTCCAGTCTGCTTCTTTCGGGGTCCCTAAATCAGCAGCTTGAGGGATAAATTTAAAGGCAGCCCCCCCCCCCCCCCCCTTGAAGAGGCGGGGCATCAGAATCTCAGAGGCGTGTGTGTGTCACACGCTCCATTGCAGTCTGCGGGAATTGAACCTGGGATCCTGGCCATACGAAGCAACGGTGCTAACCACTGTGCTACCAAGCAAAGGGGGATGTAGTGGTAACATGGACCAGTAAATCCAGAGGGCTCATCTAATGCTCCAGGCACACATGTTCAAATCCCACCACACCAATTCTTGATTATGATCCAGTCACCGTGATTTAGCACAGTGGGCTAAACAGCTGGCTCCTAATGCAGAACAAGGCCAGCAGCGTGGGTTAAAATTCCCGTACCGGCCTCCCTGAACAGGCGCCGGAGTGTGGCGACTAGGGGGCTTTTCACAGTAACCTCATTGGAGCCTCCTTGTGACAATAAGCGATTATTATCTGTTTGTCGGTGGGTGCATCTCCCTCTGTTTTAGCGCGTGTGTGTGTGTCTCCCTCCCCGCCTCACCCCATGTATCCCTCTCTCTCTCTGCTGCGTTTTGGCTGCCTCCCTCCTGCCCCTTTGTGTTCCTCCGTCCTGTCTCCGAAGCCTCGTAGTTTTCACCGTCACGTCTTCCCCTCTGCTACTCCCATCAGTCAGCGAGGCAGTAATTCTTCAGCCGGCCCTCCTGTTACAAGCCCAGAAAACCGGGACAATCAAATCGACGTCAATCACGGCCGCGGGATCAATTTGTCACACACACTCCATTGATCCTGAGCCACTGCGTTCTGATTAAATCCAATCTGCTGGCAATGGAAAATCACAAAGGGACGCATTTGCAATTTCTGGGGCCTATTCAGCGTCTTCCACTGTGGATTTTTCATCGGGAACAGCACACAGTGAATTTTAAACCAAAAAAAGAGCCAACTTCAGCTCGAGAGGGAGAGTGTGTCGGGATTCACCCTGTCCCATTTCTCACACTGTTAGCTTGTTTCCGGGGGATCTCTGTGATCCGGCTTTGCACAAAAAAGGGAACAACTTAAGATTTAACACATGATACAGCGGCACCAGTTCAGCCGTGAATAAAAATCCTTCTCTGGAGCAAACCATCTGTTTCAAGCCATTTGTCTCCTTTATCCAGCATGGGAGATGGATTGTCTGACGTAGGGAACATCTCCAAATCACGTTTTCAAACCATTCTGAATACAGATGGTCGCTTGCCTTATTTCTACACACACACACACACACATGGTGTGTCTCCCGCCCCCCCCCCCCCCCCCTCAGAGACGACCCACAATGCAGAAGGAGGCCATTCGGCCTATCGAGTCTGCATCGACCCCTTTGAAAGAGCACCCCACCTATCTCCACTCCCCCCGCCCTATCCCCGTAACCCCCATTTCACCTTTGCACACGACAGGGGCAATTTTAGCATGGCCAATCAACCTGAATTTTAGCATGGCCAATCAACCTGAATTTTAGCATGGCCAATCAACCTGAATTTTAGCATGGCCAATCAACCTAAACTGCGCACCTTTCGGCTCTGGGAGGAAACGCGTGCAGTCACGGGGAAAACGTGCAAACCCCCAAGGTCGGAATCGGGCCCGGATCCCTGGCGCCGTGAGGCAGTAGTGCTAACCACTCCGCCACCAGGCCACCCCACAAGGACTTGAAACGTTAACTCTGTCTTTCTCTCCATGGACGCTGCCTGATCTGCTGAGTTTATCCGGCATTTTCTGTTTTTTTTCACACCAGGAGTATCTCCTCCTGCTCGCCTTTAAGGTTATGCTAGGGCGCCGGTTCGCTCAATGCTGTGGAGGTGACAGGCCTGCGGCTTGACATATTTTCAGCCTCCAACACTGCAGTGATGCCTGAAGACGACGGCATCGGCGTCGATTTTACACTTGCCTTTCTAGAGTGGGGTTTGAACTCATAACCGCCTCACCCACAGGCAAGGGTGCAACCCACTGTGCCAGGGTGGCTTTTACAACTGTTGCAGAATCTGTCCCTGAGTCCCTGCCGTGCCCCCTCACACCCTTCCTGCAAACCCCCCCCCCCCCCCCCCCATCCCTACCCCACCCCCTCGCACGTTTGAGCTTGAGATCTGAAGAGCAGAGCTCGCCTGAATTTAAACGCAGCCTGATTGCAGCAGGACCATTAATTAAGTGTGGGGCCAATGCATGACAGACAGCTCTGGGCACCGAGCGTGACATCCACATGCGGGGTGACAGCCAGAAAGACCCTGAGCGACGGCCAATGATTAAAGGTGCTCGAGCCATGTAATTGGACAGTCGATTTCAATAATGTCTTGTAATGAGACACTGACAGATTGACACCACCGCCTGGCTGTGCTTTTGTCTCTATTCCGCACGTTGCCGAGGGAATCGAAAACTCTCCATCCTTCAGCTGTTGGGCACAGCATGGGCAGGGTGCTAAATCCCCTCTGCCCAGTTCTTAGTTAAAGAGGGAGCATGCGGAATTGGTAGCAGCGTTAGGACACAAGAGATAGGAAACTAACGGCTATGTGTCTCGCTGTCCTACGGGTCTGTTTGCAAAAGGTTGAAAATACCTCTGCAGTGCAAAATGTCTGCCCTCCCAGTCACAGCTCAGCTTCTGGTAGCTGCTGTGGTGCCTGTTCGCTTTGCTCTGAGTTCACACCCAGGCAGAACCAATCGAGCACAGTGGGCATGGATCAGTTGCCAGACTCGCATAATCAAACGCAGAGCAATCGAACACCACGCCACGTGCGGCACTGTGTGGGATACGGATGCTGGTGCTTACTCCAGGGGCGACTGCTTCTCCTGGGCCTGAGAGGGCAGATGGAGCCTCGGCAGGAGATGTCCCATCGGCTCGGAAGAAACGGTTTTAGGTTTGGTCCTTTTCTGCAACCATGTCTCATGCCCCTTTGCCCTCCCTTCCTGATTTGTTTGGTTCTTCCCTGCCCACATTTTACCTGGTTTGGGGAATAGCAGGGGAGCGTTGGAAGGATTAGCAGGTCGATCAGCAACTTGTGGACGTACACCACAAGCAGACGGCTAACCCAGAGTTTTTGGCCAGCGGGAGGGGCATTAATTACCGATCCATAAATCCTCCCATGCTCTGCTGGATAAAGAACTCCACATTATTCCCATTGCCAGATCATTAAGACCTTCTTTGCTTTGTTTGTTCATCCGTCAGGTTTTATTTAAGCTCCATCTTCCAACTGTAGCATCCAGCTATGTTCCTATGATGGTTGAATGGTTGATGTCCCTTTCCGTAGGGTCCCAAGTTCAAACCTTGGGCTCTTTTTTTAAAAATTCATTTGCGGGACGAGCGTATCATTGGCTAGGTTAGCATTGATTGCCCATCCCTAATTGCCCTTGAGAAGGTGTTGGTGAGCTGCCTTCTTGAACTGCTGCAGTCCCTGAGGTGTACGGATAGCCACAGCGCTGTTAGGGACGGTGTTCCAGGATTTCGACTCAGTGGCAGTGAAGGGAACGGCCGATATATTTCCAAGTCAGGGTGGTGAGTGACTTTTCATAGAATTTTTTTTTTTTCATAGAATTTTTACAGTGCAGAAGGAGGCCATTCGGCCCATCGAGTCTGCACCGGCACCTGGAAAGAGCACCCTACCCAAGGTTAACACCTCCACCCTATCCCCATAACCCAGTAACCCCACCCAACACGAAGGACAATTTTGGACACTAAGGGCAATTTAGCATGCCCAATCCACCTAACTTGCACATCTTTGGACTGTGGGAGGAAACCGGAGCACCCGGAGGAAACCCACGCACACAGGGGGAGGACGTGCAGACTCCACACAGACAGTGACCCAAGCCGGGAATCGAACCTGGGACCCTGGAGCTGTGAAGCATTTATGCTAACCACCATGCTACCCTGCTGCCCCATGCTACCCTGCTGTTGTTGTAGCTGCGCTCATCCAGGCAAGTGGAGAGTATTCCATCGCACTTCTGACTTGGGCCTTGTAGATGGCGGATCAGGAGGTGAATTACCCGCCGCAGGATTCCCAGCCTCTGATCTTTATCCCTGGAAGGGTAGTGATAAGACTCTATAAGGTGCCAGAGTTTTTGAGCAAATTAACCCAAACCATCATGTGACTATACCTCTGCGTTGGAACAGTTTGGTCTTGTTGGATCCTCAGTAGATTTTTGGACGTTCAGTGAGGGAAAGTGTGATAGAGGGAGAAGATCATCCATTTAGAGGGAGATAATGGTGTCATGGCAATGTCGCAGGACGAGTAATCGAGAGGCCCAGGCTAATGCTCTGGGGGCACAGGTTCAAATCCAACCCCGGCACATGGTGGAATTTGAATTCAATTCATAAAATCTGGAATAAATAATAATCGCTTATTGTCACAAGTAGGCTTCAATTAAGTTACTGGGGAAAGCCCCTAGTCGCCACATTCTGGCGCCTGTTCGGGGAGGCTGGTACGGGAATTGAACCCGCGCAGCTGGCCTTGTTCTGCATTTCAAGCCAGCTGCTTAGCCCACTGTGCTAAACCAGCCCCCTATAAAGCGAGTCTCAGCAACGGTGGCCATTATTGTACTAATTGGTACACTCAGCGAGACCTTAGGTGTCCTCGTGCATCAGTCGCTGAAAGTAAGCGCGCAGGTACAGGAGGCAGTAAAGAAGGCAAATGGTATGTTGGCCTTCATAGCGAGAGGATTTGAGTACAGGAGCAGAGATGTTTTACTGCAGTTGTATAGGGCATTGGCGAGGCCACACCTGGAGTATTGTGGGCAGTTTTGGTCTCCTCATCTGAAGAAGGATGTACTTGCTATGGCGGGAGCAGGGCCGGCTCAAGGCACCGGCAACTCGGGCAGTCGCCCGGGGCGCCATGTGCTAGGGGGCGGCAGAGACTCGGGTCCCGCGCATGCGCAGTTGGGCCGGTGCCAACCAGCGCATGCGCGGTGGCCGCCCTCCCCCAGGGCGGCCCCACCCCCCCCCCCGGTCCGCCCCCCCCCCCGCTCGGTCCGCCCCCACCCCTCGGTCCGCTCCCCCCGCCCCCCCCTTCGGTCCGCTCCCCCCCCGCGGTCCGCCCCCCCCCTCGGTCCGCCCCCGCCCCACCCCCCCTCGGTCCGCCGCCCCCCCCCCCCTTCGGTCCGCTCCCCCCGCGGTCCGCCCCCCCGCCACCCCCTCGGTCCGCCGCCACCCCCCCCCCCCCCTCGGTCCGCCGCCCCCCCCCCCTCGGTCCGCCGCCCCCCCCTCGTTCTGCCCTCGGCCCCGCCCCCCCCTCGGCCCCACCCCCCACCCCCGGCCCCCCCCCTGGCCCCCCGGCCCCGCCCCCCCCTCCAAGGGCGGCGAAGTTCAGCTTGCCCGGGGCGCCAGCAACCCTAGGGCCGGCGCTGGGCGGGAGTGCAGCGAAGGTTTACCAGGCTGATTCCTGGGATGGTGGGACTGTCATATGAGGAGAGACTAAGTCGGTTAGGATTATATTCAACTGAAGTCTAGAAGAGTGAGAGGGGGGGTCTCATGGAAACTTACAAAATTCTCACAGGAATAGACAGGGTAGATTCAGAAAGAATGTTCCGGATGGTGAGGGAGTCCAGAACTAGGGACCGTAATTTGAGGATAAGGGGTAAACCTTTTAGGACTGAGGTGAGGAGAGAATGGTGAATCTGTGGAATTCGCTACCACAAGAAAGTAGTTGAGGCCAAAACGTTGTGTAATTTCAAGATGGAATTTGATACAGCTCTCGGGGTTAAAGGGGATCAAGGGATATGGGGGAAGGCGGGATCAGGGTATTGAACTTGATGATCAGCCACGATCATAATGAATGGCGGAGCAGCCTCGAAGGGCCGAATGGCCACCTCCTGCTCCTATTTTCTATGCTCCTAAAAACCCATCTGGTTCACTCATGTCCTTTAGGGAAGGAAATCTGCCGTCCTTACCCGGTCTGGCCTACATGTGACTCCAGACCCACAGCCTCAATTGGGCTAGAAAGCACCCTTTTCAAGGGCAATTCGGGATGGGTAATAAATGCTGCCTGCATCCCATCTTAAAAAAAAAAGAAAAAATGGATCCTAAATGAATGGAGAACGAGCTGAAAGGTGACATGGCCGATTACTGCTACTATTTTTATATTCCTGCCTCATTTTGGTCTTCATTGTTACCTGTACCGATGCACTCCAGCAGGTATGGTTGGTGAATTATCAGGAGGAGGAACTAACTGGGTGAGTTCCCAAACCTTCCAGCACCATCGCGCCTCCCTTCGAAGCCCCCTCAGTCTAGGGATGCTTCAATGTGACTGTATGGGAGACAGTGAGGGCTCCGGGTATGGGGTACAGTGAGGGCTCCGGGTATGGGGGACAGTGAGGGCTCCGGGTATGGGAGACAGGGAGGGCTCCGGGTATGGGAGACAGGGAGGGCTCCGGGTATGGGGGACAGTGAGGGCTCCGGGTATGGGGGACAGTGAGGGCTCCGGGTATGGGAGACAGGGAGGGCTCCGGGTATGGGAGACAGGGAGGGCTCCGGGTATGGGAGACAGTGAGGGTTCCGGGTATAGGGGACAGTGAGAGCTCCGGGTATGGGAGACAGTGAAGGTTCCGGGTATGGGAGACAGTGAGGGTTCCGGGTATGGGAGACAGTGAGGTATCCGGGTACGGGAAACAGTGAGGGTTCCGGGTATGGGAGACAGGGAGGGTTCCGGGTATGGGAGACAGTGAGGGCTCCGGGTATGGGAGGCAGTGAGGGCTCCGGGTATGGGAGACAGTGAGGGTTCCGGGTATGGGAGACAGTGAGGGCTCCAGGTATGGGAGACAGTGAGGGTTCCGGGTATGGGGGACAGTGAGGGTTCCGGGTATGGGGGACAGTGAGGGTTCCGGGGATGGGAGACAGTGAGGGTTCCGGGTATGGGAGACAGGGTTCCGGGTATGGGAGACAGTGAGGGCTCCAGGTATGGGAGACAGTGAGGGTTCCGGGTATGGGGGACAGTGAGGGTTCCGGGTATGGGGGACAGTGAGGGTTCCGGGGATGGGAGACAGTGAGGGTTCCGGGTATGGGAGACAGGGTTCCGGGTATGGGAGACAGTGAGGGTTCCGTGTATGGGAGACAGTGAGGGTTCCGGGTATGGGAGACAGTGAGGGCTCCGGGTATGGGGGACAGGGCTCCGGGTATGGGAGACAGTGAGGGTTCCGGGTATGGGAGACAGTGAGGGTTCCGGGTATGGGAGACAGGGTTCAATGTATGGGAGACAGTGAGGGTTCCGGGTATGGGAGACAGTGAGGGTTCAGTGAGGGTTCCGGGTATGGGAGACAGTGAGGGTTCAGTGAGGGTTCCGGGTATGGGAGACAGTGAGGGTTCCGGGTATGGGAGACAGTGAGGGTTCCGGGTATGGGAGACAGGGTTCCGGGTATGGGAGACAGTGAGGGCTCCGGGTATGGGAGACAGTGAGGGTTCCGGGTATGGGAGACAGTGAGGGTTCCGGGTATGGGAGGCAGTGAGGGTTCCGGGTATGGGAGACAGTGAGGGTTCCGGGAATGGGAGACAGTGAGGGTTCCGGGTATGGGAGACAGTGAGGGTTCAGTGAGGGTTCCGGGAATCGGAGACAGTGAGGGTTCCGGGTATGCGAGACAGTGCGGGTTCAGTGAGGGTTCCCGGTATGGGAGACAGTGAGGGTTCAGTGAGGGTTCCGGGTATGGGAGACAGTGAGGGTTCCGGGAATGGGAGACAGTGAGGGTTCCGGGTATGGGAGACAGTGAGGGTTCCGGGTATGGGAGACAGTGAGGGTTCAGTGAGGGTTCCGGGTATGGGAGACAGTGAGGGTTCCGGGAATGGGAGACAGTGAGGGTTCCGGGAATGGGAGACAGTGAGGGTTCCGGGTATGGGAGACAGTGAGGGTTCAGTGAGGGTTCCGGGAATCGGAGACAGTGAGGGTTCCGGGTATGGGAGACAGTGAGGGTTCAGTGAGGGTTCCCGGTATGGGAGACAGGGCTCCGGGTATGGGAGACAGTGAGGGTTCCGGGTATGGGAGACAGTGAGGGTTCCGGGTATGGGAGACAGTGAGGGTTCAGTGAGGTTTCCGGGTATGGGAGACAGTGAGGGTTCAGTGAGGGTTCCGGGAATCGGAGACAGTGACGGTTCCGGGTATGGGAGACAGTGAGGGTTCAGTGAGGCTTCCGGGTATGGGAGACAGTCAGGGTTCAGTGAGGGTTCCGGGTATGGGAGACAGGGTTCCGGGCATGGGAGACAGTGAGGGTTCCGGGAATCGGAGACAGTGAGGGTTCTGGGTATGGGAGACAGTGAGGGTTCAGTGAGGGTTCCGGGTATGGGAGACGGTGAGGGTTCCGGGTATGGGAGACAGTGAGGGTTCCGGGTATGGGAGACGGTGAGGGTTCCGGGTATGGGAGACAGTGAGGGTTCAGTGAGGGTTCCGGGTATGGGAGACAGTGAGGGTTCAGGGTATGGGAGACGGTGAGGGTTCCGGGTATGGGAGACAGTGAGGGTTCAGGGTATGGGAGACGGTGAGGGTTCCGGGTATGGGAGACTGTGAGGGTTCAGTGAGGGTTCCGGGATGGTGTGCTTTGCTTTCAGTATAGGTGCTAATCCTTAATCGCAGAAGGATTAACACAGGAATGATATCCTGACTTTACCCTCCCACAACCTCAGGAAGTACCAAATGCTAACACAGGACCACTGTGTCCAAAAATAACTCGAGGCAGAAAGAGATTTCACCGTTAGTCATGAAGGTTTTATTCAACAGTTCAGCCACAATTTGAGCGGAGTTAACACAACCAATTGAGAGGAAAAATAAAATAATCACATTTATTTCCCTGTTTTCATGGCTTTGAGTGCGTGTTTCCGTTTGACAAACACAGATGACACACATTGGAAAATATCCGACATACATTCACAATGGATGGGTTTGTTTTACAAGATTGGCTTTGACAATTCTGCCCCCCCCCCCCCCCCATCCACCCCCCACCCTCGCTTGTGTATCCTTAAAAAGGGGCAAATTATTGTTCGCTCCGCATGCCACTCGACGAGACAACACATGCAAAAAATGTTCGAAAGGAGACGCGGATTCCGACCCTCGTCACTGATAACATCTGGCAAATTGTACGAAGACAAAAAGAACAGAAATAGATGGATCGTTTGGAACTCTATTGCTCGGGATTGTTGCTGTCAGCCCCAATGTTATTCCTCTGAATGTCGTGTACCCTTGACTACACCTCCCCTCGCAGCCTTCCTCGCCTCCCTCTTTCTCTCCCTCTCCTCCAATAGCTGCCAGCCAATGGCACGTGTGCTCTCTCTGTTCCCCCACTGCGCTGAAATTCGGACGCATCCTGTCTCCCACTCAAACCCGACCTCCCCCAGGATTTTGTTCCTGCGTTAATCCTGAACCCCCCCACCCGTTAGCGCTGGTTAGTGGTTAGCACTGTTGCTTCACGGCACCAGGGCCCGGGGTTCGATTCCCGGCTTGAGTCACTGTCCCTGTGGAGTCTGCACGTTCTCCCCGTGTCTGCGTGGGTTTCCTCCGGGTGCTCCGGTTTCCTCCCACAAGTCCCGGAAGACGTGCTTGTTGGGTGAATTGGACATTTTGAATTCTCCCTCGGCGTACCCGAACAGACGCCGGAGTGCGGAGACGAGGGGATTTTCACAGTAACTTCATTGCAGTGTTAATGTCAGCCTACTTACGGCAATAAAGATTATTACTATTATCTTGCTTCGATCACGATGGCCGCCCCCCCGCCACCGCTCCCGATTTACCTCACGCACTACTTCCAACTCGGCATCATCAAAACCAGAAACAATCGTTGAGCATGTTACGGATATTTAATAAATAAAATAAATAATCTTTATTGTCAGAAGTAGGCTTACATTAACACTGCAATGAAGTTACTGTGAAAATCCCCTAGTCGCCACACTCCGGCGCCTGTTCGGGTACACGGAGGGAGAATTCAGAATGTCCAATTCACCTAACAGCACATCTTTCGGGACTTGAGGGAGGAAACCGGAGCACCCGGAGGAAACCCACGCAGACACGGGGAGAACGTGCAGACTCTAAGCCGGGAATTGAACCCAGGACCCTGGCGCTGTGAAGCAACAGTGCTAACCACTTTACCGCCGGGCCGTCCCACTGTGCAGGAAGGTCATTATTGCAGCGCGGTTGCCATTTTGAATCGGACGGCGAGACCCTCTCCAGGTTTCTTCTGGGGTACGTGCAAATGTCAGGAGTTAGGAGCCCAGGGTGGCCACTCGGCCCCTCGAGCATCCCCCCTACGCCCCCCGCCGATTCAATAGGATCGCGGCTGATCTGATTGTGGCCTGAGCTCAACGTCTCTGCCTGCCTCCCCATCGCCCTTGGTTGCAAGAACAGTCACTATGTGCCACTGCAAACCTGTTCTTGGAAAACACTATGTTCCGATACGTATTGACATCGAAATAGGAAGTGTCCATTCAGCCCTTCAAACCTGTTCTGCCTTTCAATAAGATCATGGCTGGTCTGTATATAAAATTCAGTTGTCCGCTTTGGATCTCTGACCCCCATGTCCTCGCCTCACGAAACTCTCAGTTTATTCATTTTTAAACCCCATAACCTCCACCCTGCAAAGGGCAAGAAGATAGATCCTGATTGCACCCCTGTCAGAATGGTGATCAAATCCCATTCTATTGGCACCTCCCCTGTCCCAGCAGTTCGAGTTGCTCTGGCAACATCCGCTTTTCCAAGGGTGCTGCAGCCTGGAGCTATGGACCGTGATGGTCGAGGATCCGATTTTCTTCTCCCTTACAGGGCTAACCACTCTTACCGTCCACCATTGGCGTGCGTTTAGAAGGATTTACCAGTTGACGCTCAACCTGTTTTGGCCGCTTTATGAAGCCAACTTCCTTGGCCATCAAGTCCTGGGGTGGGGCTGGAACAGGAGGTTCTGGCTCAGAGGCAGGGATGTTAACCCACTGTGAGCGCCACAATACCTCCTCTCCATTTCTTTATCAAACTGATTTAGAAATACAGCATAAAACTGAGGTCCCAGTACAGATTCCAATGCGAGTCAGATGCTCCCATTCAGAGGGCACACTCATTGTTCCGACCCTCTGTTTCTTACCTCCTAACCAATTCTCTACCCACATTATCTTAAAATCTCCATATTCTCGTTGGATTGGGCCCAGCTGAGAGATTTGCTGCAGACAACCTTACTCTGCTGAGTAAATATTAACTCTGTACAGTTACACAGTGAGCGATCATTACCCTGCTGAATACATAGTAACTCTGTACAGTTACACAGTGAGTGATCCTTACCCCGCTGAATAAATATTAACTCTGTACAGTTACACAGTGAGTGATCCTTACCCTGCTGAATAAATATTAACTCTGTACAGTTACACAGTGAGCGATCATTACCCTGCTGAATAAATATTAACTCTGTACAGTTACACAGTGAGTGATCCTTACCCTGCTGAATAAATATTAACTCTGTACAGTTACACAGTGAGTGATCCTTACCCTGTTGAATAGATAATAACTTTGTACAGTTACACAGTGAGCGATCCTTACCCTGTTGAATAAACAGTGACTCTGTACAGTTACACAGTGAGTGATCCTTACCCTGCTGAATAAACAGTGACTCTGGAGTTACACAGTGAGTGATTCTTACCCCATTGAATCAACAGTGACTCTATATAATTACACAGTGAGTGATCCTTACCCCGTTGAATAAACTGTGACTCTGTACAGTTACACAGTGAGTGATCCTTACCCCGTTGAATAAACAGTGACTCTGTACAGTTACACAGTGAGTGATCCTTACCCCGCAGAATAAACAGTGACTCTGTACAGTTACACAGTGAGTGATCCTTACCCCGTTGAATAAACAGTGACTCTGTACAGTTACACAGTGAGTGATCCTTACCCCGCAGAATAAACAGTGACTCTGTACAGTTACACAGTGAGTGATCCTTACCCCGCAGAATAAACAGTAACTCTGTACAGTTACACAGTGAGTGATCCTTACCCCGCAGAATCAACAGTAACTCTGTAGTTACACAGTGAGTCATCATTACCCTGCTGAATAGATCGTAACTTTGTACAGTTACACATTGTGATCCTTACCCTGCTGAATAAACAGTGACTCTGTACAGTTACACAGTGAGAAATCCTTCCCCTGCTGAATAAATAGTAACTCTACAGTTACACAGTGAGTTACACCAGAGGTGCGAGGAGAGGCTACGGAATAGCAGATTGGGTGAGGCCACCCCCACCAGTCTGACTCAGCTTCTAAGATAGGAAGTTCTGAAAACTAGAATTCAGTCCCCGCAATGCCTGTGCCCCCAAACCTGATTTCTGCTGTTACAGAAGTCTTTCCATGGATTTCAAGGTCTTTATGTTTATTCACTGTGTAACAGTGTGGAGCTGGTGTTTATTCAGCAGGGTAAGGATCATTCACTGTGTAACAGTGTGGAGTTGCTGTGAATTCAGCAGGGTAAGGATCATTCACTGTGTAACTGTGGAGTTGCTCAGAATTCATCAGGGTGTGGATCATTCACTGTGTAACTGTGTATGGAGTTGCTCAGAATTCAGCAGGGTAAGGATCATTCACTGTGTAACTGTATATGGAGTTGCTCAGAATTCAGCAGGGTAAGGATCATTCACTGTGTAACAGTGTGGAGCTGGTGTTTATTCAGCAGGGTAAGGATCATTCACTGTGTAACTGTGTGGAGTTGCTCAGAATTCAGCAGGGTAAGGATCATTCACTGTGTAACTGTGTGGAGTTGCTGTGAAGTCAGCAGGGTAAGGATCATTCACGGTGTAACTGTGGAGTTGCTCAGAATTCATCAGGGTGTGGATCATTCACTGTGTAACTGTATGGAGTTGCTCAGAATTCAGCAGGGTAAGGATCATTCACTGTGTAACTGTGGAGTTGCTCAGAATTCATCAGGGTGTGGATCATTCACTGTGTAACTGTGTATGGAGTTGCTCAGAATTCAGCAGGGTAAGGATCATTCACTGTGTAACAGTGTGGAGCTGGTGTTTATTCAGCAGGGTGTGGATCATTCACTGTGTAACTGTGTGGAGTTGCTCAGAATTCAGCAGGGTAAGGATCATTCACTGTGTAACTGTGTGGAGTTGCTGTGAATTCAGCAGGGTGAGGATCATTCACTGTGTAACTATATAGAGTTGCTGTGAATTCAGCAGGGTAAGGATCATTCACTGTGTAACTGTGTGGAGTTGCTGTGAATTCAGCAGGGTGTGGATCATTCACTGTGTAACTGTGTGGAGTTGCTGTGAATTCAGCAGGGTAAGGGATCATTCACTGTGTAACTGTGTGGAGTTGCTGTGAAGTCAGCAGGGTAAGGATCATTCACTGTGTAACTGTGTGGTGTTGCTCAGAATTCAGCAGGGTGTAGATCATTCACTGTGTAACTGTGTGGAGTTGCTCAGAATTCAGCAGGGTAAGGATCATTCACTGTGTAACTGTGTGGAGTTGCTCAGAATTCAGCAGGATAAGGATCATTCACTGTGTAACTGTGTGGAGTTGCTCAGAATTCAGCAGGGTAAGGATCATTCACTGTGTAACTGTGTGGAGTTGCTCAGAATTCAGCAGGGTAAGGATCATTCACTGTGTAACTGTGTGGAGTTGCTCAGAATTCAGCAGGGTAAGGATCATTCACTGTTTAACTGTGTGGTGTTACTCAGAATTCAGCAGGGTTAGGATCATTCACTGTGTAACTGTGTGATGTTGCTCAGAATTCAGCAGGGTAAGGATCATTCACTGTGTGACTGTGTGGAGTTGCTGTGAATTCAGCAGGGTAAGGATCACTCACGGTGTAACTGTATGGACCCACTGTTTATTCAACAGGGTGAGGATCACTCACTGTGTAACTGTGTGAAGTTGCTCTGAATTCAGCATGGCGAGGATCGTTCACTGTGTAACTGTGTGGAGTTGCTGTGAATTCAGCAGGGTAAAGATCATTGACTGTGTAACTGTCTGGAGTTGCTCAGAATTCAGCAGGGTGAGGATCGTTCACTGTGTAACTGTCTGGAATTGCTCAGAATTCAGCAGGGTGAGGATCGTTCACTGTGTAAACTGTGTGGAGTTCCTGAGATTCAGCAGGTTAATAGTTATTGCCACTTTTAATTATTACTGATCCATCGAAACATAAGACATTTTGAAAAGTAGGATAGCGAAGTGGGTTCGTTCGGGAGGATGGATGGAGAGAATTGGCTGGTATTGTATCATTTCAGGAACGGGCTGGTCGAGAGGAAATCTGATTGTGTTGGAGTAGACAAATATCCTTCACAGAGAGAGGAACAAAAAGGTGAGAACATTAGTGGAAGGGTCAGCATGGTACATGTGTTCACATCCCTTCAGGTGGGAGGGACTGCGCTGCCTTATTATCCATTGAAACGGATGGCTAGATGGGTGCTTGCAGAAATTCCTGCAGGAATAATACCCCCCTCCCCCACTATTTTGTGCCACTTATTAAAGGGGAATTGTCTATGACTGAATGCCTGCGTTCTCTGAAATAATACAAGACAGATCGATGCCCTCCTTCCATTCGTCGAAGCTTCAAAGGGTTCGTCCAAGCGATCTTGAAAACGGGCCTCTTCATGGAGCTTCCTCTCTCCCCGTGTCTGACTCCATAATCAGCCACCACCTCAAAGAATGGCGGGACAGAATCGAGGGGCCGAATGTCCTCCCGCTGCCTCTATACATCTATGATGCAGCGCAGTAGCATAGTGGTTGGCACTGTTGCTTCACAGCTCCAGGGTCCCGGGTTCGAGTCCCGGCTTGGGTCACTGTCTGTGCGGAGCCTGCACGTTCTCCCCGTGTCTGCGTGGGTTTCCTCCGGGTGCTCCGGTTTCCTCCCACAGTCCAAAGATGTGCAGGTTAGGTGGATTGGCCGTGCTAAATTGCCCTTACCGTGCAAAAAAGGTTGGGTGGGGTTACTGGGTTACAGGGACAGGGTGGAGGTGTGAGCTTGGGTAGGGTGCTCTTTCCAAGGACCGGTGCAGACTCGATGGGCTGAATGGCCTCCTTCTGCACTGTAAATTCTATGATTCCATGATTCTATGAATGTGCAAGTTGGATTGGAGGAAATGGTATGTCTTATTGAATGTAAGCGGTAAAAGACGAGCGGGAACTCAACACCCATGTGGATTATTAAATAGATGCCCATTCAGTGGCATCAAGATGCCCTCGAATGATGAATCAGACTAGAGCAGAATGGGGAAATCGTGGGCGGGAGCCTTGATAGCTTCTCTGCTTTCGGTTATTAAAGATCTCAATAATGCATCTTGGAATCTTAGTTACATCTGCTGTCTGGTTCGAATAGCTTCTGATTAGCTGCCCACGAACATCTGGATCAACTGGGTAACAATGATAAAGAACACATGTTGGCAGGTTCGGGCTGGGTGTGAGGTGGTCATGGAGGGTTTGGGTGGGGAGGGGGGGGGGTGTTAGCGGGAATAGATCCCCTCACTGCTGCCTCAGGAGATAGCGTTATCCTTGTCCCAAACATTCCAAGTGGACCAGAGACAGAGTGACATTGGGCAATGATGCAGAGTTAGCCAACCCCGATGGCGTTCCGACGGGCGGCTTGGCGTAGAGATTGTCCCCACCGACGGCCCCTCTTCCCCCCCCCCCCCCCCCCCCACCCCCTCAACTCCAGAGACGGGGGGGAATGAATCCAGATGGAAATCCACTTAGCAAGATGGCTACAGTGTGACCCGAGGACCCACAAATCTTAGCGCCTCGAAAGCAAGTTACCAGCTCAAGAAAAAAGAACACCCCAAATCGTCTGAAATTCCTGGGTCGAGACACACATCCAGAAGCTCTTCCTCCCTCCATCCCGTCCGTCCTGCTGCCCGATTGGTGGGAATTTGCAGAGAATGGATCGGGTTTTGACTTGACGAAGTAGTCCCAGGTTGTGGGGGTGAAAGGGTTGGTGAGGGGGTTGGTGGAGGGGGTATGGGTGATGGAGGACAGGGGGAAGATATACGGTGGGGGCCACCGATTTCCCACTCACACATGTCCCACCCAAGCCACACACATATCCACGACGTACATGGTCAAACATGCATTCTAAATGAAGTCATTTTTCTTTGCTCCGAAAATTTGGTTTCGCAGTTGCATCCCTTTCAGAACGTTCCCTTCGGTTTCAGCTGGAGGGGGTGGGGGGGAGGGAGGGGTTGGTCCTGATTTGGGCTCCCAGGCGTCCCCTCGACAATGCGCGCACGTGGCAGTTGAATGTCGTTCGAAATGGACCATGGGCTTAATCTATGAGTTTACCCCCTTTCCTTCATTGCCCACTTCGCTCGTACTCGCTCTCCTCCGACCTGGATGCAGAAGTTGTACTTTTTGCTTTCCGCCTTTCTTTCTCTCTTTCGCGATGAAGAAAGGATTGTTAAAACTGAAGAAAAGTAAGAAAGCGCTGCTGGCTTCTTGTGTTCCCTGCGGGGGAGAGAGAGAAGGAAAGAGAGTGGATGAAAAATTGACGGTAAATAGATTTTCGCCGTCCCTATTTAGCACAAAATCTCAATGTTGTCTGCCTTGATCACAAAGGCACAGCTATTGCTATCCGTCAGATCGCTTTTCATCAGCCTCTGTGTTCACCTCACTCTCTTCAGTCTTACCCTTTTTGTCACTTCTTGTCATTTTCAAAGGCTAAATTGATTGGATTTCAATTCCACCAGCTGCCGTGGTGGGATTTGAACTCTTGCCCCAGCGACTTAACCCCAGGATTACTAGGGTATTGCTACCGTCTCCCCACCACTTCACTCTGACTGCCACTGTATCCAACTCGCGTTTCAAATCTGTTTGTTCCTCTCTCTGACAGAAACCCTCAAAGCTCTTCTAGAGCCAGGGAGGCCATTCAGCCCATCGTTCCTTGGCTGACCGAGGAAGACCATAAAACTGTAAGACTGTGAGCAGAATTAGGCCACTCGACCCATCGAGTCTGCTCCGCCATTCAATCATGGCTGATATTTTTCTCATCTCCATTCTCCTGCCTTCTCCCCATAACCCCTGATCCCCTTATTAATCCAGAACCTATCTATCTCTGTCTTAAAGACTCTCAGTGATTTGGCCTCCACAGCCTTCTGCGGCAAAGAGTTCCACAGATTCACCACCCTCTGGTTGAAGAAATTCCTCCTCATCTCTGTTTTAAAGATCGTCCCTTTGGTCTGAGATGGTGTCCTCTGCTTCTAGTTTTTCCTACCAGTGGAGACATCCTCTCCCCGACCACTCTATCCAGGCCTCACAGTATCCTGTAAGTTTCAATAAGATCCCTCCTCATCCTTCTGAACGCCAACGAGTACAGACCCAGAGTCCTCAACCGTTCCTCATGTGATTGAAGCAATCTAAACCCATTTTGCAGCCTGGGGGGCGGTGGCTCTGTTAGGTCACAGTTCATCTCCCCACAGCCCTTCCAGATAGCAAGTTCCAGACTCCCCACCACACTTTGGGTGAAAAAGATTTCTCAACTTCTCTCTACTCCTACTACCATTTACTTTAAACCTGTGCGTCCTGGCTATTGATCTCTCTCTCTGCTCAGGGAAGTACGTCCTTCCTATCTATTCCGTCTAGATGCCTCATCATTTTATAACCTCGCCTATCCAATCCTTTCTCGTTCCCCGTGTTCCCCATTGGAAAACGCAAACATGTGAAAAAGGGACATTCGGCCCCTCCAACCTACACCGTTTAATAAGATCATGTCTGATCAAATTGTGTTGAATTCTACATTCCCATCTACCCCCTCCACCCGATAACCTTTGATCCCCTGCCCAACAAGAATCTATGTGCCTCCACTTTAAAAATATTCAGTGACTCCACCTCCTTCTTTTGTATTCGCTCATGGGCAGCACGGTTCAGTTCCCGTACCAGCCTCGCCGAACAGGTGCCGGAATGTGGCGACTAGGGGCTTTTCACAGTAACTTCATTGAAGCCTACTTGTGACAATAAGCGATTTTCATTTCATTTCATGTGGGGCGTCGCTGGCTGGGCCCACGTTTATTGCCCACCCCTGAGGGGCAGGTAAGAGTCAACCACATCGCCGTGGGCCTGGAGTCACATGTAGGCCAGACCGGGGAAGGACGGCAGATTCCCTTCCTCAAGAGCATTGGTGAACCAGATGGGCTTTTATGACAATTGACAATGGTTTCATGGTCATCATTAGACTTTTCTTAATTCCGGATTTTAAAAAAAATTGAATTCAAATTTCACCAACCGCCCCGGTGGGATTCGAACCCGGGTCCCCAGAGCATGACCGTCTGGGAGCAAAGTGTTCTCCTCATCTCTGTCCAAAAAGGGACAGCACGGTGACGCAGTGGGTTAGCACTGCTGCCTCGCGGCGCCGAGGTCCCAGGTCGATCCCGGCTCTGGGACACTGTCCGTGTGGAGTTTGCACGTTCTCCCTGTGTTTGTGTGGGTTCCCCCCCCCCCCAACCCAAAGATGTGCAGGGTAGATGAATTGGTCAGGCTAAATTGCCCCTTAATTGGAAAAAAACGATTTGGGTACTCTAAATTTATTTTTTAAAAAGAAAAAAAAAAATCTCTGTCCTAAAGGTGTGACCAATAATTTGAAAACAGTTCCCCCTAGTTCCGGACTGACCCACAAAAGGAAACGTCCTTTCCATGCCCACCTTGTTGAGACCGTTAAGGATCTTACATACTTCAGTCAAGTCCTGCCCTCACTCTCCTAAACTCCAGTGGAAACAAGCCCAGTCTGTCCAAACTCTCCTCAGAAGACAACCCGCCCATTCCAGACATCGACCCGATGTTCCCGGCCTCATAAATCTCCTCTGTACCCTCTCTACTGCAATCATCCCGTTTTTGTAATATGTTGACCAAACTGTACGCAGTACTCCACCTGTGTCGCAACTAGTGTTCGTATTGTCATGTGAGTGACCCTTTCAGAAATGTTTTTGTCTTATCACATGGCTTCAGTGATCTCATTATGTGGGTGGAGCTGGGCTGTGGCTCTGGGTTTTACTTTCGCTTTCGTTTGGGGTTTGTTTGTGGCTCTGTGTTTTTGCTTTCATTTTCACATTTGGCTGCTGCGCTCAGAAAGAGGAGTGTCTCCCTGTCTTCAGTTTGAAAGCTGTTCCCAGGATACTTGATAACTTAAAGGAAATAATTGCTTTCTGGAAGGAAGTCAAACCTGCTGTTTTGGAAAGGAAACAAGAGCATCCACACCAGGGGCGAAATTCACCCCTACCCGGCGGGGCGAGGGGGTCCCGGCATAGCGGAGTGGCGTCAATCACTCCGGCATCGGGCCTCCCCATAGGTGCGGAATTCTCCACACCTTTGAGGGGCTAGGCCCGTGCCGCAGTGGCTCCCGCTCCGCCGATGGCGGCAAAACTGCCGGCAATGGCCTTTGGCGCTATTCCGCCCAGCGTCGGGGCTGGCCGAAAGGCCTTCTCCGGTCCACGCTTGCGCCGGAGTGTCAGCGGCCGCTGACGTCACCACTGGCGCATGCGCGGTGGAGGGGGTCTCTTCCGCCTCCGCCATGGTGGAGGTCGTGGCAGCGGCGGAAGAAAAAGAGGGCCCCCACGGCACTGGGCCACCCGCCGATCGGTGAGCCCCGATCGCGGGCCAGGCCACCGTGGGGGCACCCCCCCCGGGGTCCGATCGCACCCCCACCCCCAGGACCCTGGGGGCCCGCTCGCGCAGCCAATCCCGCCGGCACAGAGGTGGTTTAAACCACGTCGGCGGGATTGACCTGTCAGCGGTGGGATTCGGCACGTCGCGGGCCGGAAAATCGCCACGGAGGGCACGCCGATCGCTGCGTGGGGGGGGGGGGGCGGGATTTACCACGATTCCCGGGTGGCGGAGAATTCCGGCCACGGCGGGGGCGGGATTTACGCCGGCCCCGGGCGATTCCCCGACCCTGTGGGGGCCGGCGAATTCCGCCCCAGGTCTTGTGTGCTGGGCCACACCTTTGAGAAAGGGTCATTGGTTTAAGGGATCTTGTTATTAAATTGGAACAGTTAAAGGGGGGAATTTATTAAGGGTGATACATAGATTCCTGTAGCTGCGTGGGGCATTTATGTGTATAGTTGATAAGAATACTTACTGTGGGTGTTTATAAAAATTAAATTTGTAGACTAAAGCTTGTTTTGATTAAAAGTGCTTAAGGCCTCTGTTGAATAACATCTAAAAGGCCCGAGTCCTCATCACAACCAACATCGATAAACTGTTGTCGGTCAGGTGAACTCCATGATATAACTTTGGAGTTTCCTAAACCCTGGCCCATAACAGTATGTTCTTTTCCCCTACTCTCAGTCACTCAGTTGATGCTCTCCCCCTACGCCCCCCCCCCCCGCCCACACCCCCCCCCCCCCCCCCCCCCCGCCTCCCCGCCTCGCCTGTTTCTAACTAACCCGAGAGAGAGAAGGCAGCACTCACCTTTATATGAGGCATGATAAGACACTCAGTCTGAATGAGGACTTTCCACCACAATGCTAACTGGTTTGCTGGCACCAGCACTGGCAGTGTAAGTCTTCGTCATGTAACTATTCATCAATTTTTCCTGAGGGATTAAAACAAAAGGAAGATGTGGAAAATTGAAATGAGTTTAAAGACTCTCCACTGTCAATATCTCAACAATACACTGTCGTAAGGTCCCCCCCCTTCCCCCCCCCCCCCCCCCCCCCCCCCCCGGGTTGCTGCTGCTACTGTCCCCGTACCCTATCGCTGAGCCAGAAAGTCGAGGAAAGGTTGCCACCGCCTAAAGAACCCTTGTACCGATCCTCTCAGGGCGAATTTGACCTTCTCTAGCTTAATGAAACCCGCCATGTCGTTGATCCAGGTCTCCACGCTTGGGGGCCTCGCATCCTTCCACTGTAGCAAAATCCTTCGCCGGGCTACTGGGGACGTAAAGGCCAGCACACCGGCCTCTTTCGCCTCCTGCACTCCTGGCTCCACCCCAACCCCAGAAAATCGCGAGTCCCCAGCCTGGCTTGACCCTGGATCCTACCACCCTCGACACCGTCCTCGCCACCCCCTTTCCAGAACTCCTCCAGTGCCGGGCATGCCCAGAACATATGGCCATGGTTCGCTGGACTCCCCGAACACCTGACACACCTGTCTTCACCCCCAAAGAACCTACTCATCCTCGTCCCAGTCATGTGGGCCCGGTGCAGCACCTTGAATTGGATGAGGCTAAGCTGCGTACATGAGGAGGAAGAGTTAACCCTCTCCAGGGCATCAGCCCATGTCCCATCTTCGATCTGTTCCCCCAGTTCCCCCTCCCACTTAGCCTTTAGCTCCTCTACTGACGCCTCCTCCACCTCCTGCATTACCTTGTAGATATCGGATATCTTCCCCTCCCCGACCCAGACCCCCGAGAGCACCCTGTCACTCACCCCCCTCGTGGGAAGCAAAGGGAATCCTTCCACCTGCCGCCTAGCAAACGTCTTTACCTGCAGATACCTGAACATGTTCCCCAGGGTGAGCCCAAATTTCTCCTCCAACTCCCCCAGGCTCGCAAACCTCCCATCAATAAACAGGTCCCTCAGCTGTCTGATGCCCACTCTGTGCCAATCCTGGAACCCCCCCATCAATGTTCCCTGGACAAACCGATGGTTCCCCCTTAACGGAGCCTCCATTGAGCTCCCCACTTCCCCCTATGTCGCCTCCACTGCCCCCAAATCTTGAGGGTAGCCACCACCACCGGACTCGTGGTATACCTCGTAGGAGGGAGCGGCCACGGCACCGTTACCAGGGCCCCCAGGCTTGTATCTCCACAGGACGCCCTCTCCATCCGTTTCCATGCTGCCCCCTCACCCTCCATTACCCACTTGCGCACCATCGACACATTGGCCGCCCAATAATACCCCGAGAGATTGGGTAACGCCAGCCCCCCACCATCTCTACCCCGCTCCAAGAAGACCCTCTTCACCCTCGGGGTCCCATGCGCCCAAACAAAGCTCATGATGCTGCTAGTCACCCTCCTAAAAAAGGCCCTAGGGATAAAGATGGGCAAACACTGAAAGAGGAACAAGAACCTCGGGAGAACCGTCATTTTGACGGACTGCACTCTACCCGCCAGCGATAGCGGCACCATGTCCCACCTTTTGAATTCCTCCTCCATCTGCTCCACAAGCCTGGTAAAATTAAGCTTATGGAGAGTCCCCCAACTCCTGGCCACCTGCACCCCCAGGTATCTGAAACTCTTCACTGCCCTCTTAAATGGGAGTCTCCCAATTTCCTCCTCCTGATCACCCGGGTGTACTACAAATACCTCACTCTTGCCTAGATTTAACTTATAGATTTAACCGAGAAGCTCCCAAACTCAGCCAACAGCTCCATCACCCCCGGCATTCCCCCCTCTGGGTCCGCCGCATACAACAGGTCGTCCGCATACAGTGATAACCTATGTTCTTCCCCACCCCGCACCAGGCCCCTCCACCTCCCCGACTCCCTCAGCGCCAAAGCCAGAGGTTCTATCGTCAGTGCAAAAAGCAAGGGGGACAGGGGGCACCCCTGCCTGGTCCCACGGTAGAGCCTGAAGTACTCTGATCTCCTACCATTGGTAACTACACTCGCCATCGAGGCCTCATAGAGCAACCTCACCCATTTGATGAACCCCTCCCCGAATCCGAACCGCTCCAGCACCTCCCACAGGTACCCCCTCTCAACTCTATCAAACGCCTTCTCTGCATCCAGTGCCACCACTATCTCCACCTCCCCCTCCACCGCTGGCATCATAAGAACATCTAACAATCTCCGCACATTCGTGTTGAGCTGCCTTCCCTTGACAAATCCTGTCTGATCCTCGTGTATCACCCCTGGCACACAGTCCTCTATCCTGGTGGCCAGGATCTTCGCCAGCAACTTAGCGTCAACATTGAGGAGCGAGATTGGCCTGTATGATCCACACTGCAAGGGGTCCTTATCCCGCTTCAGGATCAGAGAGATCAGCGCCCGTGACATCGTCGGGGGTAAAGCCCCCCCCTCCCATGCCTCATTGAAGGCTCGCACCAACAGGAGGCCCACCAGATCCGCATACTTTTTATAAAATTCCACCGGGAACCCATCCGGCCCCGGCGCCTTACCTGACTACATTTGACCAATCCCCCTGACTAGCTCCTCCAACTCTATCGGCGCCCCCAGCCCCTCCACCAGCTCCTCTTGCACCTTTGGGAAACATAGCCTGTTCATGAAGCTCTCCATCCCCTCCCCCCCCATCGGTGGCTCCGACCGGTACAGTTCTTCGTAGGTCCCTAAAGACCCCGTTCACCTCTGCCCCCTTCTGCACCACATTCCCACCCTTATCCGTCACTCCACCAATTTCACTAGCCGCATCTCGCCTACGGAGCTGATGCGCCAACATCCTGCTCGCCTTCGCCCCATACTCATATACCGCGCCTTGCGCCCTCCTCCACTATGTCTCCGCCTTTCTGGTGGTCAACAAGTCGAACCTGGCCTGCAAACTACGCCGTTCCCCCAGCAACCACTCCTCCGGGGCCTCCGCGTACCTCCTATCCACATCCAGGAGCTCCCCCACCAGTCTCTCCCTCTCCCTCCTCTCCCTCCTTTCCCTATGGGCCCGGATGGAAATCAGCTCCCCCCGGATCACTGCTTTCAGAGCCTCCCAGACCATCCCCACCCGGACCTCCCCCGTGTCGTTGGTCTCAAGATACCCCTCAATACTTCCCCGGACCCTCCTACACACCTCCTCATCAGCCAGCATCCCCACATCCAGGCACCACAGCGGGCGCTGGTCCCGTGCCTCTCCTCTACCCCCCCGGCCCACACCAGCTCCTTCCTGGCCATTCCAGCAGCAACCCGGTCCCCCCTCCACCCCCCCGCACCCCACCCCCCCAGGCTAGGACCCCTCCTAGCCGCGACGCACCCTCCATGGTACTTCCGTGAGTCAGCTGACTTCTGCTGACTCCGGCAACTCGCGCTAAAACCCGGCCCCTCCCGACATGGGGTCATCCCCCCTCCTGCCACACCTCCTTGGCACCGCTTCAGCACGGGAAAAAACCAGTAGAGGCCACGCCCCCACCGCCAGCTCCACCCCCCCGCCCCGCAGCACGAGAAACCAGAGGAAAGCCCGCGCTTTCACACTGCCCCACCCCACCCTTCTGACGCAGCTCCCCAAATTCCAGCTCCACCCCATCCCCCAGCCCCGTACAGAAGAGAAAATAAAAAAAAACCCCAACATTCCCCATATAACCCAAAACCAAACCCAACAGACCCACCCGGAAACAGAGCAAAAAACCAGCATAAAAAACACATGTCAAAGTTACAAAAACAGCACAGCAAACAGCAACGACCATAGTTCACCGGACCCCACAGCCCCCAGACCCTAGTTCGAGTCCAGCTTCTCCGCCTGTACAAAGGCCCACGCCTCCTCCGGGGACTCGAAGTAGTGGTGCCGGTCCTTATATGTCACCCACAGACGCGCAGGCTGCAGCATTCCAAATCTGACCTGCTTGGCATGCAGCACCGCCTTCGTCCGGTTGAACCCGGCCCGCCGCTTAGCCACCTCCGCACTCCAGTCCTGGTAGATTCACACTACTGTGTTCTCCCACTTGCTGCTCCTCTCTTTCTTGGCCCAGCGCGGCACACACTCCCGGTTGCTGAATCGATGGAACTGCACCAGCACCGCCCTCGGGGGCTCATTTGTCTTGGGCCTCCTGGCCAGCACTCTGTGGGCTCCCTCAAGCTCCAGGGGCAAATGGAAGGACCTCGCTCCCATCAACGAGCTCAGCATCATGGTCACATAAGACGGAAGATCCGACCCCTCCAGCCCCTCCGCCAGACCCAGGATCCTCAAATTCTTTCGCCTCGTGCGGACGTCCAGCTCCTCCAAGCGGTCTTGCCACTTTTTGTGAAGTGCCTCGTGCAACTCCGTTCATGGGACATGTGTGTTGCAGGCTGGGCCAGCATTTATTGCCCATCCCTACTTGCCCCTTGAAGGGGCAGTTAAGAGTCAACTGCTGTGGGGGGGGGGGTCTGGGCCGCATGTAGGCCAGACCGGGTAAGGACGGCAGATTTCCTTCCCTATAAAGGGCTGGTTTTGAAAGCAGGCCAGCAGCACGGTTCGATTCCCGTACCAGCCTCCCCAAACAGGTGCCAGAATGTGGCGACTAGGGGCTTTTCACAGGAAGCCTACTCGTGACAATAAGCGATTTTCATTTCATTTCATAATGCAGACCAGATGGGTTTTTACGATAATTGGCAATTATCATTAGACTTTTAACTCCAGATTTTTATGAATTCAAGTTTCGCCATGTGTGGGATTTGAACCGGGTTCCTCTGGGTCTCTGGCTAACTAGTCCAATGACAACACCACTACGCTACGGCCTCCCCACAGGGAAACCTGAAGCATCTGGAGCGTCTGAAGCTTACCTCAATCAGCTGGTGCCACTGCTCAATGGGCTTGCGAGGATTGGCCAACATTTCGTTCCAGTGCTCCCGACCTGGCCCATCAGCGTCATTGCCCACGCAACACATCCCGATAACCTCGTTGTGACCAATACTGCGGAGAGAGTAAGAGGGGTGTCAGCAGCAAGTCTGGTACCATGGACTCTGGAAATTTGAAATCTGTTCAGTCCGCAACCCTGAGTTTCCAGGTGATTGTAACTTTAACTCTTACCCCTGGCTTCCAATCTGACCTCTCTGTCCTTGGCCTGCCTATATTTTCCAGTCAAGCTCAAGAAACATAATAATAACAATCTTTATTAGTGTCGCAAGTAGGCTTACATTAACACCGCAATGAAGTAACTGTGAAAATCCCCTAGTCGCCACACTTCGGCTCCTGTTCGGGTACACTGAGGGAGATTTCAGAATGTCCAATTCACCTAACAGCACGACCTTCGGGACTTGTGGGAGGAAATCGGAGCGCCTTGTCCTTCGACCTCGGCACTCACCAGCCGCCAGGACTCAACACCGACGTTCAACAACTTTCGATCATAACCGTCGCCTTCGTTTTGTTCAGTGGCCGCGATTTGTCCCAGAATGCCACCGAACCTACACATCTTTGGACACTTGGGGGCAATTTTCTAGCGCGGCCAATCGTCCCTAACCCTGCACATCTTTGGACTGCGGGAGGAAACCGGAGCACCCGGAGGAAACCCACGCAGACACGGGGAGAACGTGCAGACTCTGCACAGTCACCCGAGGCCGGAATCGAACTGCCGCCGTGACGTGGCAGTGCTAACCACTGGGCCACCGCGCTGGTTCTGTGGGTTGGGTGTCCTGGGCCAGGGAAGCTTGAGGGGAGAAATGTTCCTTCTTTCCAGCTCGCACTAACCCTCACTGTCAAGACCATTCCCAAGTGCACTGGGGCTAACTAGTGCTTTTTGAAGTGTGATCCCTGATGTAAGGTAGGAGAGTTTGCGCAAAGCTGGCCCCCACAAGCAACAATGAGGTAAATGATCTGTTATTCTTCGTGATCTTGGCTCAGGGATATATTAGGAAACGGATAGGGAGGGCTATTATGCAGAAGGGGTTACATAGATGCACCTCTGTTGGAACTCGTTGAAAAGAAATCCAACAGCTGTTTGCAATCCGAGTTCACTTTCCCACTTCCCGCTCAATCTTATTCTGAATATATTTATCAAGAGAAGCTGGAATTTTGAACGTTATGAAACGGTATCTCCTCGAGGAGCTAAAAGGCTTCAGCTGTGAATAGCTTGCACTCCCTACCAGGACAAGTCCCATTGACAGGTCAACGCAGCTACCATTAAAATATTTTACATTTAAAGATAGGGCCCCTCCCCCATCCCCCCCCCCCCCCGCCCGCCCGCCCTTTCCCCCCTCACCCCTCCACCTGCTCCACTCCCCCCCCACCCCCATTGAGGGGGACGCAACCCAGAAATTCACAGTGCACCATGGTGCTTAACCAATCAACCGCCGTTAATCCTTTAAACGCCATTGTCTGTGCACCTCCTCGTTTAAATAATTTATCGTAGAACAACTGCCTGATAGGATAACCAGGATAAACAAAATAATAAACCACTAACACCAATTGACTACTGTGGAACCACTGCAAAATACGTCTGTCCTCCAGCACGACCTACTCCCAACTCCCAGACCACAGGGCCACGTGATGGGTTTACACTGCCACCTTGTGGTCGGCGGTCGTGCATCACATTATGTACAAACCTGCCTTATGCATATCATCAAATGAGCTACTGCAAAATACGTCTATCCACTAAAACGACCTGCTCCCAACTCCCAGATCACAGGGCCACGTGATAGGTTTACACTGCCACCTTGTGGTCAGAGGTCGTGCATCACATTATGTACAAACCTGCCTTATGCATATCATGATATGAGCGACTGCAAAATATGTCTATACACTAAAACTACCTATTCCCAACTCCCAGACCACGGGGCCATGTGATAGGTTTACACTGCCACCTTGTGGTCGGAGGTCGTGCATCAAATTATGTACGAACTCTTGGGCTCTTGAATCCAATTGGAGGCCTTCCAGGACAAGAGGAGCGGAGCTAACATTCCAGGGATGAAGGTCTCCCATCTGGGATGTGATGAAGGTGTTAAAGAAGCTATGCGTCAAGGTAAAGTTAGATTTAAATTCCACTTTGGGCGAACTTCTTTCAAGATTTTCAGAAACCCCAGGCCGACAATAAATCCTTGAGATTGTATGCTCGAAACGTTTGAATCTTCTTGTGAATATATTAGTATAATTCTCCGTACAAGAGGAGAGGTAAGGTAGCTTATGTTATATCGCCAGGTTGTGCTATGCAGCCTCTTTGAGCCTAGTTAATAATACCTTTGGTAAAAGACAGAGCGAAAGTCATGGAGGAGCTGATGTAACAGGCCCCTTCAGCTGAACTTAAAAACAAGGCTATTGTAATGTAAGGGTGATAGATAAAGAAAGAGACAATGGGAGAGGTTTGAATGCACTTTATCGCTGGAAAGCTCCCTTTGTCCCGTGTTGATTGTGAGGTCCAGAGTCACGGGATTGACGCCGGCCCCCGCGATTCTCCGACCCAGCGGGGAGTCGAAGAATCCCGCCCCAGATGTGAGGTAATGCATTTGGGAAGGTCTAATAGGGGCAGCACGGTAGCATTGTGGATAGCAGAATTGCTTCACAGCTCCAGGGTCCCAGGTTCGATTCCGGCTTGGGTCACTGTCTGTGTGGAGTCTGCACATCCTCCCTGTGTGTGCGTGGGTTTCCTCCGGGTGCTCCGGTTTCCTCCCACAGTCCAAAGATGTGCAGGTTAGGTGGATTGGCCATGCTAAATTGCCCTTAGTGTCCAAAATTGCCCTTAGTGTTGGGTGGGGTTACTGGGTTAAGGGGATAGGGTGGAGGTGTTGACCTTGAGTAGGGTTCCGGACACACTGGGCACGATTCTCCGCTGCCCACGACGGGTAGGAGAATAGCGGGAGGGCCTTCCCGACATTTTTCCTGACCTCCCGCTATTCTCCGCCCCCCCCCCCCCCCCCCCACGGCCGCCCCACGACACGAATCGCTGCTCGCCGTTTTTTACGGCGAACAGCAATTCTCCCCAGGCCGATGGGCCGAGTTCCCAGGCCTTTACGGCCGTTTTCACGAACGCAAACACACCTGCTCTCACCGTTTGTGAAAACGGCCGCAAAGTGCCGACCCGGACAACTATGGCACCGATTGGCACGGCCGCACCACGGCCGTGCCAAGGGTGGCATGGGCCTGCGATCGGTGGGCACCGATCGCGGGCAGCGGGTCCGATACCCACGCACTATTTGTTCCTCCACCGCCCCGCAGGATCAGTCCGCACGACGGCCCGTGCATGCGCGGGTTTGACGCATATGCGTGATGACGTCATCCGCGCATGTGTGGGTTGGAGCCGTCCAACCCGCGCATGCGGGGCTGACGTCATCGTGCGCGTCAGCCGCCGTGACGCTTGGCGCGCGGGCTTAGCGACGGTCGCTAAGCCCGCGATGCCGTGCTTCACGGGGCCGCGCTGCTAGCCCTGCCCGGGGGGGGAGAATCGGGTCCCGGGAGGGGGCGCGGAGGCTGCCGTGAAACACGGCCAGTTTCACGGCAGCCTTTACGACTCTCCGCATTTGCGGAGAATCGCGCCCACTGGATGCAGGGACATTGTTCCCTCGGGCTTGGGGTGTCTAGAACAAGAGGTGACGGTTTCAGGATGCGAGGTTGGCTATTTAGGACTGAGATGAGGAGAAACCTCTTCACTCAATGGGTGATGAACCTGCGGAATTCTCTACCACAGAAAGCTGTGGAGGCCACGTCACTGAGCATACTTAAGAAGGAAATAGATAGATTTTTAGACTCTAAAGGTGTCGAGGGGTATGGGGAGGGCGCTCGGGTATGGTGTTGAGTGAGAGGATCAGCCACGATCACTTTGAACGATGGAACAGGCTCAAAGGACCAAATGGCTTCCTCCTGCTCCTATTTTCTATGTTTCTCTTATTCTGGTGAATATTCTCTGTGCTTAAGGTCAGTATGTCCTTCCTGAGGCGAGATCCTCAGAGCTTGTCCTGCAGATCTGTTTATCTTAAGTCCCATTATTTTCTCCCGTTTCGGCGCTTAGATTTCATTCAATAGATTTCTCCTCCTGACTGAGTTTTAATCTGGCTTGCAGCACTGTGCTTTTTTTTTGCCCCCACCTGCCACAGTAAAAATAGACGTATAATACTTGATTCAGCAAGTCTGCCATTTATTTCCCGTGTGTTTTAGTCTTTCCTCCTACACTGGGTCCACAATCATCATTACCTCCCCCCCCCCCCGCTATTTCTCTTGACCTATTTTTTTTAAGTTGCGGTGTTAGTATTGAATTCCTTAATTTTGTTTTTTGCATCATATTCCCTCTTTGCACCTCTATGGAGTTTGTTGCCACTCCAGTTTCTTGGCACTTCACCATTCCGTGGCTTGTCTGCGTACCTTTTCATTCAATGCTGCCTGCTCTCTCATTTGCAGGACGCGCAAGCTTAACAGCACCAGCGGAGCTTTTTACCATCAGGCCTGAGTCACCGCTTTGTGCTGGATCCAAACTCATCTGCGAATGCTTCCCGCTGTTCGTCTATAGTTTACCCATTTCGATCTCATCTCGGGATGCGGTCGATTTATTCCTTGCCCGTCCGAAATTTGCCTTGCTCAGATGTAAACTCTCTCGGTTCGCTCCAACCAAGCATCAAATTATATCACGGCCAATGCTGTCAAGGTGTACGCGTCCCTTAGCCTCAGACGGTTAACTGGTTCCGCCTCATTACTCATAATTAAATTGAAGAGACTGTTCTTTGGTCAGTGCTAACCACCATTCCAGAGATTCATCCAAACTCATTTTGAAAATGTTACTGCCTTTTCTGCCTGAGCTGTTCACCATCTTCCTGCCCACGTGAAAATTAAAATCTCCCCATTCTAACCAAATTGTTTCTGCTACATTATTCCTTTACGATGTTTCAACCTCCCCCTCACTATATCATGAGGGAGGCTTTTTGTTTTATTTGTTCGTGATGTGTGGGCAGGCCATCCCTTGAGGTAGCGGTGGCGAGTTGCCTGCTTGGAGCGGTGTGGTCCATTATGGTGTAGGTACACCCCCGGTGCTGTTAGGGAGGGAGTTCCAGGATTTCTTTTTTCCCGTCGGCGATGAAGGGACGGCCGATATATTTCCCAGTCAGGGTGGTGAGTGGCTTGGAGGGAACCTCCAGGTGGGGGTGTTCCCCATGTGTCTGCTGCCCTTGTCCTTCCAGATACTGGAGTTTGCGGGTTTCGGAGGCACTGTCGAAGGAGGCTTGGCGGATTGATTTTTGATGGCGCACACTGCTGCCACGCCCCATCCCCCGTCAGTGGTGGAGGGCATTAAGGTTTAAGATGGTGGATGAAGTGCCGATCAACTGGGCTGCTTTATCCTGGATGGTGTCGAGCTTCTCAATGAATGACAGAGGCAGAAACTGCAGGATTGGAACCGCAGGAAGTCAACCCCCGCAGCCTGAATCCCAGGACCAACCGAGTTTTAGGTGTCTCAGGGCAGGGAGGGTAAGGTGATGCGCAGTGCGGTAAGCAGATGGAGGTTGGGGTGTGGGTGAAGAGGCTGCGGGCCTGGGCAGGACTTAAGAGACCAAATCTTAGAGTCGTAGAGTCATACAGCACAGAAAGAGGCCCTTCAGCCCATCGTGTCTGCGCCGGCCATCAAGCACCTATCAATCTAATCAAGTACCTATCTATCCTAATCAAGCACCTATCTATCCTAATCAAGTACCTATCTATCCTAATCAAGGACCTATCTATTCTAATCAAGGACCTATCTATTCTAATCAAGGACCTATCTATCCTAATCAAGGACCTATCTATTCTAATCAAGCACCTATCTATCCTAATCAAGCACCTATCTATCCTAATCAAGCACCTATCAATTCTAATCAAGTACCTATCTATCCTAATCAAGCACCTATCTATCCTAATCAAGCACCTATCTATCCTAATCAAGTACCTATCTATCCTAATCAAGGACCTATCTATTCTAATCAAGGACCTATCTATCCTAATCAAGGACCTATCTATCCTAATCAAGTACCTATCTATCCTAATCAAGGACCTCTCTATTCTAATCAAGGACCTATCTATCCTAATCAAGCACCTATCCTAATCAAGTACCTATCTATCCTAATCAAGCACCTATCTATCCTAATCAAGTACCTATCTATCCTAATCAAGGACCTATCTATTCTAACCAAGTACCTATCTATTCTATTCAGGTACCTATCTATTCTTCAGGAGGGGCAGCGGAAGCGGGTTATCGGGGGGGGGGGGGGGGGGGGGGGGGGGGGGAAGGGGGTGGATGGGGTGGGGGGAGGGGGGTGGATGGGGTGGGGGGAGGGGGTGGATGGGGTGGGGGGAGGGGGGTGGATGGGGTGGGGGGGGGGTGGATGGGGTGGGGGTGGATGGGGTGGGGGGGAGGGGGTGGATGGGGTGGGGGGGAGGGGGGGGGATGGGGTGGGGGGAGGGGGGTGGATGGGGTGGGGGGAGGGGGGGGGACGGGGTGGGGGGAGGGGGGTGGATGGGGTGGGGTTTGGGGGGAGAGGGGGGATTGCCCGATGTCAGAGGGAGGCTGCTGAAGGAGACATCCCCCGCCCAGCTTCCCACCCGAGGCTTGGACAGGATTCCCTTCTGGGCCCCCCGCCTGCGCCCTCAACTACTCCTTCCGGAACCATCCAACGGTGAATTTGCGGAGAGCGATCAGGGCGGGTGGGAGCCCGATCGTAAGGCGGTCAACCCTCCCGCCGCCTGCAAAGCTGGCGACAGTGGAACGTACACCTCTGCCAATGGAGTCATGACGGCACAGATGGTCGACACATCCCAGGCTGGCTCGCTCTGTAGAGCAATCTAGGCAGTACCAACACCCCCCCACCCCACCCTCCACTCTACCCCCATAGCCCAGCAATTTCATTTCCCTGAAGCGCTCATCCAATTTCCTTTTGAAAACATTGTCTCTGCCTCAGTGCCCTTTCAGCCCATTACCATTCGCTGCGTAATAAAATTCGTCATCCAATCCCTCAGCACGGTTTTCTCAAAGCTGAAATCCATGCCCCTTCACTCTTGCATGACCAGCTGAAGGCAACAACATTTCCTTGTCTCCCATCCCCTACCCCCTCGTTTGCGTGAACCCGTCTTTAATCTAACCCTTCGACTCCAGGTCAATCTACGCTCCTTCCAATGGCCAGACCTTCCTTGTTGAGCATCAGGGCTGTTTTTCTCAGTCACACGCTGAACACACTGCTACACCGAAACCAATGTGGGTGGATGTTGGTGCTTAATCCTTTCATAAGTCCAACCGTCCCCCCCCCCCCCCCAGCTCCTCCCACCCCCCCCCCCACCCCAAGGCCAGCCCCCTATTTGGTTCAAGAGCCTCTCACCAATCGTAGTCCATGACAGCAATGATGACGTTGACGTGATCCATGTTCTCGTTGGGAATGTCGAACACCAGCGCCTCGTTGTACACCGGGTTGAGTGTGTTTTTCTTAATCGAGGTCTTCCGCTTCTTCAGGCGCCTCCCTTCGCAGATCAGCGAGGCCTTCACGTAGGGATCTGCGAAGAGAGGGGAGGAGGGGTTTGGTCGAGAAACGGGGCTGGTGCCCACCGGGGCCTCGGTTCTCTGCTGCTACCCTTCCCCCACAGCCCCAGAGCCGCCCTCACGTTCGAACAGGAAAGGGAGAAATCGCTGCCGACCTCGGCTGATCTCGGCCTGAATAAAGGCGCTGACTACAACGTGGGGGCCTGTGTCTGCCAACCACTGGCCTGCACTGGCAAACGGCGGCGATTGCTGCAATTGGCCTCAGCACCCTCAGTCAGGGAAGGGCAAGATCAATAAAGGCAGGAACCCTGGACTGGAGTCTCCGGTCGCCGACGCCGAAATCGCGTTCGGAGAATCCAAATTCCCGACGGAATCAGGAGGCGGCACTGCTTTCGCGTTGCTCCGCCCCCTCCATTGCCTGGGGCCCACGCCCCTGCGATGCTCCGCCCCCGACCGGCCGAGTTCCCGACTACGTGTGTCTCCCACGGTCTCACCCGTCGGGAACTCGACGTGCCGGCTGCGGACTCAGTCCCGCGCCGCCACAGTCGCGATCCGGGGAGACCCGATCGGCGGGCGGGTGTTGGGGAGGGGGGGGGTGTACATTACCCGAGGCTGGCGGCACTGTGGGGGGGGGTTCGGGGTACGCGGGCCGGCTGAAGGGGGCTATTCACGGGCTGGGTCCGCGAGCGGCCTCCGCCGTGAAGCACGGCGCGACCGCTGCAGGCCTTCGCCGTGCGCCTGTGTGGCCACGGACCCGGCAGTTCACCGGGCCGTATCGGCGGCTGGAGCCGTCCTGCTCGCCCCCCCCCCCTCCCCGCCCCCCAGCAGAACGGGGACTCGGTGGCCGTTTTGCGCCAGTTTTCCTGACTTAAAACGCCTCAGTTGCCACGGCGACGTGGGGACATAGCCCCAGAACGGGAGAAGCCAGCCCCCTATTCCTGAATTATTATCCATGGGAGTAAATCATTCAACCCCTCTCGTCTGTCCCACCACTAATTTAGGTCATGGACAATCTGCACACTGACTGCCGTTCGCTTCATACCCCTCAACCCCCCCCAAAAAAAAACTATCGACCTCATCGAAAATTGTAATCGTCCACCCAGTACCCACTGGGAGATTTTTGCATCGCCTCCTAAAATAGGCCCCAATAACGCCTATAAGAATGGGAGCATGTGCAGGATTCAGGGTCAGGGGTCAGGGGTCGGCCAATCGACCCTCCCTGTCTCAACCGCATGCGGCTGAGGTACCCCGGGGGGAAGAGAGAGTTGACAGTATCTGTCGGAGCAACGACCCAGGAGAGAGGGAGAAAGGGCCGTGGTGGGTGAGGGTTGTGGGGAGGCAAGGAGGGCTGAGAAGTGTACAATTGGTTTGAGGGGAACGGGAGAGGTGGGTGAGGGGGGGCCTACCGTTCTCGCGCGAGGCGGTAAGGTTACCTGAGAATCCGGTTAAATCCATCGCCTTTAGGTTGGTGGCTTTGATAATGGTGATGGTCAGCCTCCCGGCCGTTGGGAGGTAGCACAGAGAGAAGTTTATCTCGCCCAGATCAGCCTTCTCCTGGGGGAAAGAGAAACACATTAGTGCCGCAAACGAACACCCCAGAATACTCCGACCTGGGCTTTATTTCTCGGCACTGCAGCGAAGGATTCAAATATTCCTCGTCTGTTTATCGTCCTGAGATGGAAACACGCCTTACCTCCGTCAAGACCAAACGGCCATCAGAGCAAGTGGGAGATAATCATTGAATAATCATCCAGAATAATCATTGAATAATCATTGAATAATCATTGAATACTCATCCAGACCAATCATGCCAAATCTGCTTCACCTTTCAGATGAACGTGCATACGATCATGCAAATCAGGAGTGGGAGTCGGCCATTTGGCCCCTCGAGCTGGTCCACCATTCAATAAGATCATGGCTGACCTGATGGTGGCCTCAGCGCCCCTCCCCCCATAACCCTGATACCCTTTGATCCTCTACTTAGTCAAGAATCTGTCTCCTTCCACTGCTCACTCATACTTCGATAGGTAGAGGCCCAACCTGCCCTTCCTTTCCACCTAATTCCTTATTAATTTACTCATTCTTTCATCCCAGGAATCGGCCGAGTGCACCTTCTCCGAACTGCTACCAAGACAGCGATGGTAAATATATCCCTCCTCAAAGTAATGAGCTGTCTCCCTGTCCATCAGGAGTGAGGGAGCCCAGTGCTGGAGTGGTGAAAATTGGGATTAGCCGAAAGGGGCGATTTGGAGGAGCGCCGATATAGCGGAGGGTCGGCGGCGGGGGGGAGCTCGAGAAGATTATTGAGACTTGGAGAGGTCCGAAAACAACAATGAGGATTTAAAAATCGAGGCTTTGTTCAATTGGGTGCCAACGTAGGCTAGCGAGCACGGGGCTGATGGCGGAAAGGGGCTTGGTCGGAGTCAGGGATTTGGGACGCAGGGCTCGAGGTTATGGAGACCGTTACAATAGTCAAGTCTTGAGGTACCAAAGGCGTCAGCTGGGCCTCAGACTTTCAGCAGCAGATTTACTGACGCAGCCTTGTTAGTCAAGGCAGCACGGTAGCATAGTGGTTAGCATCAATGCTTCACAGCTCCAGGGTCCCAGGTTCGGTTCCCGGCTGGGTCACTGTCTGTGCGGAGTCTGCACGTCCTCCCCGTGTGTGCGTGGGTTTCCTCCGGGTGCTCCGGTTTCCTCCCACAGTCCCAAGATGTGCGGGTTAGGTGGATTGGCCATGCTAAATTGCCCGTAGTCCTAAAAAGTAAGGTTAAGGGGGAGTTGTTGGGTTACGGGTATAGGGTGGATATGTGAGTTTGAGTAGGGTGATCATTGCTCGGCACAACATCGAGGGCCGAAGGGCCTGTTCTGTGCTGTACTGTTCTAAATCTAAATCTATCTGCCTTAAAAAAATTTAATCGGGGCAGCACGGTGGCACAGTGGTTAGCACTGCTGCCTCACGGCGCCGAGGTCCTGGGTTTGATCCCGGCTCTGTGTCACTCTCCGTGTGGAGTTTGCACATTCTCCCCGTGTCTGCGTGGGTTTCGCCCCCACAAAGATGTGCAGGGTAGGTGGATCGGCCGCGCTAAATTGCCCCTTAATTGGAAAAAATTAATTGGGTACTCTAAATTTTAAAAAAACTAAAGAAAAACATTTAATCACCCTGCCTCTTACACTCTTTGGGGAAGAGAGCTCCACAGACAAACGACCTGAGAGAAAAAACATTTGCCTCATCGCTGTCTTAAATGGGAGAATGCTTCTATTTAACTCTCGCCCTTTCGTTCTAGTCTCTCCCACAAAGGGAGACATCCTCCCAGCACTTACCTCTTGAGTTCCCTCACGAGCTTATGTTTCAATAAGGCCCCCTCTCATTCTTCTAAACATCAATGGATATTTGCGCAACATGTCAAACCTCACCTCACGGGTAGAATTTTAAGGATTCGCGCGCGCCTTCTTAAGAGTTGGCGCCGAACACGCAGGGGCCTAGTCTCGATCTCCCACGTCAATTTAAGGCTTGCTTGAGTGCCGATGGGCTGTGGGCGTGACTTCAATCTGCCGTTGGAAGACCCACCTGAGAGAGAGCTGTGGGCCAATCAGACTGGCGTTGATGTGGCCAGAAGCGGTACTTTGCCTGGGACTAAGTCCCGGGATCTTTGAAAAGGTAGGCCCTGACGGGGTTCCCAGAAGGGGAGGGGACGCCCAGGGTGAATTTGGTGGGAGAGGGAGGCGGGGCGATCGGGGCTTTGTCGGGGGGGGTTGGGGTGGGGTGGGGTAGAGGTGGTAGGCCAGCGGTCCTGGAGCTCAGACATCTGGACGATAAGATAACCCATCCCAGGAACCCCTTCTCTCCTACAACGGACTGCTTTTAACAACACGTAATTTCCAAAGAGAAATCTGTAATTGCCTGGACAAAGACCTTTTGTTTTCATACTACCTCTGCCAACCCCATCAAGTCTCAAGCGCTTTACGGCCAATGCAGTACATTTGAAATTTTTGCAATGTAGGGAGTTTGAACAGTCGTCGTAAGAGCACACGAAACAGGAGCAGGAGTGGGCCATTCGGCCCCTCGAGCCTGCTCCACCATTCCATAAGATCATGGCTGATCTGACTGTGTTTTGAGTTCCACATTCCCAGCGACCATCCCAGTTAAGCTTTGCGTTATGTTTCTTTGTCGGCGGAGAGGGAAAAGGCCCGGAGGCGCCCACACTCTGGATTCTTGTGAAACGCGGTGAGGGGTTTATTAAGAGCCGTTGCTCGTACAATCAAGGTGACGATCCGCCCAAAGCCCGCACAAGCGCTCTGCTGATGTCACCACACATCACATGATGCAGATCCAGCAAGAATGTTTTCCCAGGTCCATAACACTCTGATCCCCTGGCCTATCAAAAATCTATCTCCCTCCACCGTGGTGGGATTCGAACCCAGGACCCAGAGCATGATCCTGGGTTTCTGGATACTAGTTCAGCAACAATAATACTGCGCCACCGCCTCCCTGGTTCGAATCTATACGATTCTACTTCAGGGTTGAAGAGAGGGAGAAACCGGCTACTTTTATGTTTGATTCCTCTCGTAATAGAGGAGAGCATTCCATTAGCCTTCTTAATTACTTGCTGTCATGTAGGAAACACTGCAGCCAATTGGCACACGGGAAAGCCCATAAATAGCAGCGTGATCACAATCAGATTATCTGTTTTTAATCATGTTGGTTGAACGATGAATATTGGCCAGGCGGCTCGGGACTGCTACCACCCCAACTCCCCCCCCCCACCCCAACTCCCCCCCACCCCCCCACCACCACCACCACCCCAACTCCCCCCCACCCCAACTCCCCCCACCCACCCCCACCACCCCAACTCCCCCCCACCCAAACTCCCTCCCCACCCCAACTCCGCCCCACCCCCCCAACTCCCCCCACCCCAACTCCCCCCCACCACAACTCCCCCCCACCACAACCCCCCACTCCCCCCACCTCCACCCCCCTACCCCCCCACCACCACCCCCCACCCCAACTCCCCCCACCCCCCCACCACCCCCACCACCCCAACTCCCCCCCCCCCCCAACTCCCCCCACCCACCCCCACCACCCTAACTCCCCCCCCACCCCAACTCCCCCCCACCCCAACTCCCCCCACCCCCCCAACTCCCCCCACCCCAACTCCCCCCACCCCCCCCACCACCCCAACTCCCCCCACCCCAACTCCCCCCCACCCCTCCAATGCCCCCCACCCCAACTCCCCCCACCCCCCCACCACCCCAACTCCCCCCACCCCAACTCCCCCCCACCCCCCCAACCCCCTCCCCACCCCAACTCCCCCCCACCACAACTCCCCCCCCACCACAACCCCCCCCACTCCCCCCACCACCACCCCCCTACCCCCCCCACCACCACCCCCCCCACCCCAACTCCCCCCACCCCCCCAACTCCCCCTCCACCACCCCCCCCCCCCCCCCCCCCCCGACCCCCGACTTTCCGAATTCTCCCTCCGCGTACCGGAATGTGGCGACTGGGGGCTTTTTGCAGTAACTTTGTTGCGGCTTTAATGTAAGCCTACTTGTGACACCAACAAAGATTATTATATTGATGGGTGCCCCTCTGATTGAAAAAAAAATTCTTTGCTGGGACGTGGGCATTGTTGGCAAGGGTGGCATTTGGTGTCCACCCACGACTGCCTTTGAACCGGGTGGTCCGCTCGACCATTTCCAGAGGGCAGTTAGGAGTCAGCCACCTTGCTGCGGGTCTGGACTCACATGTAGGTCAGACTGGGTGGGGCCATTAGTGAGCAACAACCGAAGATAGTTTCATGGTCGGCGTTGCTGAGCACAGGGTCTGGATTCTCCAGCCTCCCAGCCGCGTGTTTCCTGGCGCCGGGCGGCGGCGCGCCTTTGGCTGGTGGCACGCTTCTCCGTTCCCGGGATTGTCAATGGGAATTTCCTCAGAAGCCACTCCACGCCTTCGGGAGCCAGCAAACGGCCAGAGATTCCCGGCCTAGCTTTTCAACGGCAGATTTCATTCGTTGAATTTAATCTCCACCGGGTGCCGGGCTGGGATTTGAACCCGGGTTGTCCGTCACGTCAGCCTGCGCCTTTGGCTTCCTAGCCCAGCGACGTGACCTCTATGCTGTCCTCACCCGCCTCACACTTCCTCCCGTGGGTTGAGCAGCCTTGCTGCCCCTCAGGGTTTCCGGGCTCACGCACAGGGAATGGTCACTTGGGGCAGGGTGTGCTCTGCAGGTTGAGGGATGACCATTGGAAATAGAACAGTACAGCACAGAATAGGCCCTTCGGCCCTCAATGTTGTGCCGAGCCATGATCACCCTACTCAAACCCACGTATCCACCCTATACCCGTAACCCAACAACCCCCCCCCCTTAACCTTACTTTTATTAGTACACTACGGGCAATTTAGTATGGCCAATCCACCTAACCCGCACATCTTTGGACTGTGGGAGGAAACCGGAGCACCCGGAGGAAACCCACGCACACAGGGGGAGGACGTGCAGACTCCACACAGACAGTGACCCAGCCGGGAATCGAACCTGGGACCCTGGAGCTGTGAAGCATTTATGCTAACCACCATGCTACCCTGCTGCCCCTCAGAATGGTGGAGGACGGGGCGAAAGAGGTTTTAAAAGGTGTCATGTGAGAGTACTTTAAGAACTGGGTGTTTATAAATGGGTGTGTATATAAATATCTGTAGTGAGAGTACCTTTAAGAAATGGGTGTTTACTACTGCAGCGATGTCAGAGAGTGGGTGGAGCTGGGCTGTCTGTCAGCTTTTTACTTTCATTTTTGAGCAGGCTGCAGGGTGTGTTTTAGTTTCGTTTTCAGTGTTGGAGCTGAAGCCAGACCGAGCAGGTGTACTGCTGTTCTCTCTGCCATCAAAAGACCATCTCTTGATCATTTGGGGAATTCAGAATTATAAATTCTTTCAGTAGTGACTTTAACCTGATGTGCTTCTGATAAAGGTTTTGTTTTTAAGTCGTATGGATGTTAAAAGGAAAGCTTAAAGGATTACTTAGTGTTGTATTCTTTGGGGGTTGTATCTGAATTAATGGTTGCTAAGGTGTTCACTGTATGTTTTAAAAAGGTTAACTTGAGTTCATAGAATAAACATTGTTTTGCTTAAAACAATACTTTTCCATTTCTGCTGTACACCTGTAGAGTGGGCCGTGTGCTCCCCATACCACAATCTATTAAAAGTTGTGGGTCAGGGGAACTCCTTGATACACTTTGGGGTTCTGTAAACCCTGTCCCATAACAAAAGCATTAAACGGCCAATGAATAGATTAACCTGAAATGAAATTTTCCTCTTTCGCAAGTGTGAGCGTCGCCGTACTAATAAAAATGCAACCTGACGGGCCTGAAGAATATAACCTATCTTCGAGGTCAGGGTGCGGGCTACACATTCTGTGTCTGCTTCCTCCAACACACCAGGACCTTTGCTGCTCGATGTCGGAACCACTGAAGTAAGAACAGCCCAAGTCCTGGTTGTGTGAATGCCGACTCACTTGTGTGAATCATTTGATTACTTCAGTTAATGATCGGAGACCACCCACCCAGGCCCCCAACCCCAGATGTCAGTTCGCTTCGATTGGGTCGGTGATTCGAGTCTGAAAGACGGATTTACTTTTCAACAGTGCCTACTGAACTCCGCCACAAGATGTCGCTAGCTGTGGCTCCCCAGCAGGCTCTTGTCGCGTTCTGGCCCCCATCGGATTCTGGGATAGGTTGTCCGCTAAGGGCTGGGGGGTGCGCGAGGCTTTTCAGAAGATTAAATCCCAGCTATAGGTCAACAACAATAATTATATAAATATATATATGCAACACCGCTAATGCAATAAAATAGCACAGAACAGGAACGTTATAAAACAAAGTACGGCACCAGGCCGCATATTAGGTCAGATGAGGAAAGCGTAGTCAATGAGGAGTGTCATAAAGGCAGTAGAGAGGTGGAATAGTGCAAGGAGGGTTTTCCAGAGCTTGGAGCCTTACCAACTGAAGACAGCGCCACCAGTGGTGGGGCGATTAAAATTAGGCACACACAAAAGGTCAGATGTCATGAAGTGTAGCCAAGACTGAGGTTGTAGTGTGTTGAAAATTGCATTGCGCATATTGTCCATTTGAGGCCACCGTGCGCACATGTACCAGCAGAGGGAGTCTGCCGGGAAGAGATTATGAAGGATCCATGTTTAAAAGCTCATGCAGTTCTAATTCGAAATCCCCCTCCCCCCCCCCCCCCCCCCCCCCCCCCCCACCCCCGCTGCTGAATGCCTCTGTCCCAAGAACGACACAGAGGCCTTCAGGAGGGGAGAGGGAATGGAGAATGATGGGGCTGTGATGAGGCCTTCTATCCCTGCATCGGAGAAGTTCAGGGCCTTCCAGCCAGCAGCGCAGGGACTATCGGCAGATTCACGTTTATCACCATTTGAGTACAAGGAACAAAGAACAAAGAAAAGTACAGCACAGGAACAGGCCCTTCGGCCCTCCAAGCCCGTGCCGACCATTCCGCCCGTCTAAACTAAAGCCTTCTGCACTTCCGGGGTCCGTATCCCTCGATTCCCATCCTATTCATGTATTTGTCACGATGCCCCTTAAACTTCACTATCATCCCTGCTTCCACCACCTCCCCTGGCAGCGAGTTCCAGGCACCCCCACCCTCTGTGTAAAAAACTTGTCTCGTACATCTCCTCTAAACCTTGCCCCTCGCACCTTAATCCTATGCCCCCTAGTAATTGACCCCTCTACGCTGGGGAAAAGCCTCTGACTATCCACTCTGTCTATGCCCCTCATAATTTAGTAGACTTCTATCAGGTAACCCCTCAACCTCTGTCGTTCCAGTGAGAACAAGCCGAGTTTATTCAACCTCTCCTCATAGCTAATGCCCCCCATACCAGGCAACATCCTGGTAAATCTCTTCTGCACCCTCTCTAAAGCCTCCACACCCTTCTGGTAGTGTGGCGACCAGAATTGAACACTATACTCCAAGTGTGGCCTAACTAATGTTCTATACAGCTGCAACATGACTTGCCAATTTTTATACTCAATGCCCCAGCCAATGAAGGCACGCATGTCGTATGCCTTCTTGACTACCTTCTCCACCTGTGTTGCCCCTTTCAGTGACCTGTAGACCTGTACGCCTAGATCTCTCTGACTTTCAATACTCTTGAGGGTTCTACCATTCACTGTATATTCTCTACCTGCATTAGACCTTCCAAAATGCATTAACTCATATTTGTCCGGATTAAACTCCATCTGCCATCTCTCCGCCCAAGTCTCCAAACCATCTAAATCCTGCTGTATCCTCTGACAGTCCTCATCGCTATCCTCAATTCCACCAACCTTTGTGTCGTCTGCAAACTGACTAATCAGACCAGTTACATTTTCCTCCAAATCATTTGTATATACTACGAACAGCAAAGGTCCCAGCACTGATCCCTGCGGAACACCACTAGTCACAGCCCTCCAATCAGAAAAGCACTCTTCAATTGCTACTCTCTGCCTTCTATGACTTAGCCAGTTCTGTATCCATCTTGCCAGCTCACCCCTGATCCCGTGTGACTTCATCTTTTGTATCAGTCTGCCATGAGGGACCTTGTCAAAGGCCTTACTGAAGTCCATATAGATAACATCCACTGCCCTACCTGTATCAATTATCTTTGTGACCTCCTCGAAAAACTCTATCAAGTTTGTGAGACACGAGCTTCCCTTCACAAAACCGTGCTGCCTCTCCCTAATACGTCCATTTGCTTCCAAATGGGAGTAGATCCTGTCTCGAATAATTCTCACCAATAATTTCCCTATCACTGACATAAGGCTCACCGGCTTGTAGTTCCCTGGATTATCCTTGCTACCCTTCTTAAACAAAGGAACAACATTGGCTACTCTCCAGTCCTCCAGGACATCATCTGAAGACAGTGAGGATCCAAAGATTTCTGTCAAGGCCTCAGCAATTTCCTCTCTAGCCTCCTTCAGTATTCTGGGGTAGATCCCATCAGGCCCTGGGGACTCATCTATCTTAATATTTTTCAAGATGCCCAACACCTCGTATTTTTGGATCTCAGTGTGACCCAGGCTATCTACACACCCTTCTCCAGACTCAACATCCGCCAATTCCTTCTCTTTGGTGAATACTGATGCAAAGGGGCTGGTTTAGCTCAGGGGCTGGTTTAGCTCACTCGGCTAAATCGCTGGCTTTTAAAGCAGACCAAGCAGGCCAGCAGCATGGTTTGATTCCCGTACCAGCCTCCCCGAACAGGCGCCGGAATGTGGCGACTAGGGGCTTTTCACAGTAACTTCATTGAAGCCTACTCGTGACAATAAGCAATTCTCAATTTCAATTTTTCAATTTTTAAGTATTAATTTAGTACCTCGCCCATTTCCTCAGGCTCCACACATAGATTCCCTCCCCTGTCCTTCAGTGGCCAACCCTTTCCCTGGCTACCCTCTTGCTTTTTGTGTCCGTGTAAAAAGCAGTGGGATTTTCCTGAACCCTATTTGCCAATGACTTTTCGTGACCCCTTTTAGCCCTCCTGACTCCTTGCTTAAGTTCCTTCCTACTTTCCTTATATTCCACACAAGCTTTGTCTGTTCCCAGCCTTCTAGCCCTGACAAATGCCTCTTTTTTCTTTTTGACGAGGCCTACAATATCTCTCGTTATCCAAGGTTCCCGAAATTTGCCGTATTTATTCTTCTTCCAGAATTGAACCCGGGTCCCCGGCGCCGTGAGGCAGCCGTGCCAACCACTGTGCAGGTCAAACATTCGGCAAATATCTTCAGCAACGGGCAGGAATTTTGGGGAGAGTGCAGCGCAGGAGGACTAGTTTGAGACTGGTTGAGCAAAGAACACAGTTGGAGTGCTGCACAAGTTCCACATTACAATGGGAGAAATCGCGCTGTTGTGCTGATCTCCGCACCCATTTATGTAATTTTTTTGCAATTTGGAGAGCAGTCTTTGTGTCTCTCACCCCTATTGTGACTGAGCACACACTGACATTTCAATTAGATTTCAACGTAATTAATAGTTGCATAAAGGTAGGTAAGTGATTGATAGACTCCATTACCTAATAACACTGGAGAAAGTGCAGGTGAAACATCTCTACTTATCTCTGCGTAATAAATGATCTGTTTCAGCATTCAGCAATGTATAGTGCCAAACCAATCACTTATACAATGACTCCACATACCCTGGTGTGTACATACTTGCAGCTCATCACTGTCCAAGGCATTAGTGGAAGCGTTTCCAATGGTTAAAGACCAGAGCAACTTTGGAGAACCACTAGCTTGCAACATCCTGGGGGGTCATTGACCAGAAACTGAATGGACTAGCCTCATAAATACTGTGGCTGGCACAAGTCAGGAGGGTGATGGGATAGGCTCCACTTGCCTGGATGAGCGCAGCTCCAACAACACTCAAGGAGCTCAACACCATCCAGGCCGGGGCAGCTCCGCTTGATTCACACCTCTTCCACTAAATTCACTCCCTCCACCACCGACGCACAGCGGCAGCCGTGTGTACCATCTACAAGATGCACTGCAGCAACTCACCAAGGCTCCTCAGGCAGCACCTTCCAAACCCACGACCACTACCACCTAGAACGACAAGATAACTGCGAACAACACCACCTGGAGGTTCCCCTCCAAGTCACTCACCATCCTGACTTGGAAATACATCGGCCGTTCCTTCACTGTCGCTGGGGCAACATCCTGGAACTCCCTCCCTAACAGCACAGTGGGTATACCTACACCTCAGGAACTGCAGCGGGATCAAGAAGGCGGCTCACCGCCACCTTCTCAAGGGTTAGTAGGGATGGGTAGTAAATGTGGCCTCGCCAGCGACATCCACATCCCGTAACTGAATTTTTGAAAATGCTAATATTTTACTATAAATGCCCGTTCTTGGGATGTGGATATTTCTGGGAAGTATCTCCCAGCAGTAGTGGTCCATTAGAAACGATCTCCCTGTTGACATCCATGTGGTGTTAGGTAGGTGACTCCAGGATTTGGTTAGTAGTGACAATGAAGGAACAGCCAAGAATGTCCGAGTCAGGGTTGTGCGTGACTTGGAGGGGAACTTGAGGTGGGTGGTGTCTCCCTCATATCTGGCTCACTAGCCCTTCTAGCAGATCAGAGAATCACTACAATGTACAAGGAGGCCAATTGGCCCATCGAGTCTGCACCCACCCTCCGAAAGAGCACCCTACCTAGGCCCACTCCCTCTCTCGCCAAACCCCGTAACATGACCTGCACATCCCTGGGCACTAAGGGGCAATTTAGCGTGGTCAATCCACCTAACCCGCACATCTTTAGACAATGGGAGGAAACTAGGGAACCCAGAGGAAACCCATGCAAACACAGGGAGAACATGCAAACTCCACACAGTCACCTAAGGCCAGAATCGAACCCGGGTCTCTGGCGCTGTGAGGCAGCAATGCTAACTAACCACTATGCCACCGTGACGGGCAAATGGCAGTCATATGGGGGCACTGTCAAAGAATACCCTCTCCTACCACAGGGGAGGGAATAATGACCGATTCTTGCTGGGGTTAATGCATAGTCCACCCACATTCTACAACTTTAAAAAAAAATTCATTCACAGGATGTGGGTGTCGCTGGCTAGGCCAGAATTCATGGCCCATCCCTAATTGCCCTTCAGAAGGTGGTGGGGAGCTGCCATCTTGAACCACTGCAGTCCATGAAGTGTAAGTACACCTTCAGTGCTGGTAGGTTGGGATCTCCAGGATTTTGACCCAACGGCAGCGAAGGAGCGGCCGATATATTCCCAACTCAGGATTCTGAGTGGCTGGGAGGGGAACCACCAGGTGGTGGTGTCCCCATTTTCCTGCCACCTTCGTCCTTCTAGATGGTCGCGGTCATGGGTTTGGAAGGTGCTGTGGAAGGGGCCTTGGCCAATGTCATTCTTCAAAGGTGTAAACATCCACGTGCAAAGTGGTCAACTATTTTATTCAAGACAATCAAAATCCTGCTGTCAATTTATGGACACATGGACACACACTCGCTCGTGCGCTCTTGCACACTTATTCCTTTGACCCCCCCAATCACTGAATCAGTCAAGATCGAACAATTTTGAACCCCATCTTTCATCCCACCCCCACTGGTTCCACCCTACTCCCATGCTCCGGCCAATGAAGGAGCTATGACTTTCCTTCCACCTTGGGGTTGCCAACCCTCCAGATTGACCTGGAATCTCCAGGAATTGAAGGTCAATCTCCCAGGACACTGCTGTGCGTGCGACCCTGGAGAAAAATCATAGGGACGTTAATTTGTTTCCTTTGATCATTCATCACCCGGGGCAGCAGGGTAGCATGGTGGTTAGCATAAATGCTTCACAGCTCCAGGGTCCGAGGTTCGATTCCCGGCTGGGTCACTGTCTGTGTGGAGTCTGCACGTCCTCCCCCTGTGTGCGTGGGTTTCCTCCGGGTGCTCCGGTTTCCTCCCACAGTCCAAAGATGTGCGGGTTAGGTGGATTGGCCATGCTAAATTGCCCGTAGTGTCCTAATAAAAGTAAGGTTAAGGGGGGGGTTGTTGGGTTATGGGTATAGGGTGGATACGTGGGTTTGAGTAGGGCGATCATGGCTCGGCACAACATTGAGGGTCGAAGGGCCTGTTCTGTGCTGTACTGTTCTATATCTATCTGAGGGAGATGGGGGGGGGAAGAAAAGGTTGTTTGGCTGACAGTTGACAGTCATCCAATTGGGCAATGAGTCTTTGTGCTCTCCTATTGGTGTAGAAAGGCAACGTGTCACAAGGATAGATGTGATGGCTGACCAATGGCATTGGGGAGGGGAACTAAGTCATGTGATGGATTTTGTTTATTGTCACGTGTACCGAGGTACAGTGAAAAGTATTTTTCTGCAAGCAGAAAACAGATCATTAAGTACATGAGGAATAAAAGAAAATACATAATAGGGCAACACAAGGTACACAATGTAACTACATAACACTGGCATCGGGTGAAGCGTACAGGGGTGTAGTGTTAATGAGGTCAGTCCATAAGAGGGTCATTTAGGAGTCTGGTGACAGCGGGGAAGAAGCTGTTTTTGAGTCTGTTGGTGCGTGTTCTCAGACTTCTGTATCTCCTGCTCGATGGAATGGATTGGAAGAGTGAGTTAGCCGGGTGGGAGGGGTCTTTGATTATGCTGCCCGCTTTCCCCAGGCAGCAGGAGATGTAAATGGAGTCAATGGATTGGAGGCTGGTTTGTGTGATGGACTGGGCTGTGTTCACGACTCTCTGAAGTTTCTTCCAGTCTTGGGCCGAGCAGTTGCCATACCAGGCTGTGATGCAGCCCGATAGGATGCTTTCTATGGTTCACCTCCAGCAATGCATTCAATCAGGGTTGGCAACCCTATTTGCCCACATCTTGCTGGCAGAGATCCCAAAAGGAAAATGCTGAGACAATAGCCTGTTCCCCCTCCACCCACCCTCACCCCCGCCCCTGCCCCCACCTTCCATGACTCGTGCTTGAAGCTGCTTCACTAAATTAGCTCAGGTGGCTATTTCCTCCTCCCCAGTCAAGGGCCTGTCCGATGTCACGCGAACCCACCGCTCAAAGCGAGGCCTATTGATTGCAGTTCTCCCAGGGAGAGTTCTGATCGACTCCGAAGAGCTTTTTTCTGCCTCATCTGTTCCCTTCTAAATGGCTCAGGCAGCTTTTCATCTCCACATGGTTGTCCTAAACCCCCCCCCCCACCCCCACCCCCCACCCCCCGCCCAATTGAACAGTCTCAGCAGCCTCCCCCGCAGGGAGCCATGTAGGCTGTGGTAATGATTATTTCTGTGGGCCCATCAGTTAGCCAAGGCTGCCAGGACGTGTAAAACTGGACTGAGAGGAGGAATATGAATTTATTGTTGAGTCATGGACTCCCTTTGTCAGCTCCACTGTTGTGCCGACTAAAGGCTTCTGTCGCAAACCAGCTTCGTGACAATCACCAAGGTTGCTGGCTCTGCTTTGAGCATTGGGAGTAAGTGAGGTTGCCGCCGCACCAGATGACCGTAGGCTGCTCTTCCCTTTGGGGTGGGGGGGGGGAGCTGACTGGTGGTGATTTAACCTGAGAGTCAGGTGATGAGCAAGGTTGAGAAGGTGGGACCTTCATGAATAACCTCAGCCATTATACCGTGGGCAGCACGGTAGCACAGTGGATAGCACAATTGCTTCACAGCTCCAGGGTCCCAGGTTCGATTTCCGGCTTGGGTCACTGTCTGTGCGGAGTCTGCACGTTCTCCCCGTGTGTGCGTGGGTTTCCTCCGGGTGCTCCGGTTTCCTCCCACAGTCAAAAGATGTGCAGGTTAGGTGGATTGGCCGTGATAAATTGCCATTAGTGTCCAAAATTGCCCTTAGTGTTGGGTGGGGTTACTGGGTTATGGGGATAGGGTGGAGGTGTTGACCTTGGGTAGGGTGCTCTTTCCAAGAGCCGGTGCAGACTCGATGGGCCGAATGGCCTCCTTCTGCACTGTAAATTCTATGATTAAGGGTATTGAACCTGGCGCTGCTGGCATTGCTCCACATCCAACCAACTGAGCTACACTGAGTACCACGTGGGCACAGCACCATTCTGCTACTGGACTAGCCATCCAAGGCTCATGGGCTGTGAGTTCAAATCGCACCACAGCCTCCGTGAAGCTTGGCGTCGGTTCAATAATTACAATTGCACCAAAAAGCTTGTGCACTGTGACTGCTCCATTGTCGATTGCTCAGAAACACCAGGGGCTGGGTTCTCCGCCGTCGAGATTCTCCGCTGTCGAGATTCTCCGCTGTCGAGATTCTCCGCTGTCGAGATTCTCCGCTGTCGAGATTCTCCGCCGTCGAGATTCTCCGCTGTCGAGATTCTCCGTTGCGCCGTCAGCCCGGGGTTTCCCCGACCGCGTGGGCTGCCCACAATGGGAAACCCCATTGGCCGGCTGGCTGGATGGGGAATCCCACTCCAGCTTTCTGGAAAGTGGGAGGACAGTCATTTAGCAAGGCCCGGGAATTCTGGGAATTGTGTAAACTCTGAACACAGCTTCACAGCTCCTTGAAGGTGGAGTGGCAGGTGGACAGGTTGGTGAAGAAGGCATTCAGCATGCTGGGTTTTATTGGTCAGAGTATTGAATACAGGAGTTGGGACGTCTTGTTGACATTGTACAAGACATTGGTAAGACCACACATGGAATACTGTGTTCAGTTCTGGTCACCCTATTATAGGAAGGATATTGTTAAACTGGAAAGAGTGCAGAAGAGATTTACGAGGATGCTACCAGGACTTGATGGTCTGAGTTATAAGGAGAGGCCGGATCGGCTGGGACTTTTTTCCCTGGAGCGTAGGAGGCTTTGGGGTGATCGTATACAGGTCTATAAAATAATAAGGAGCATCGATAAGGTCGATAGTCAACATCTTTTCCCAAAGGTAGAGGAGTCTAGAACTCGAGGGCAGAGGATTAAAGTGAGAGGGGAGAGATACAAAAGAGACCAGAGGGGAAATTTCTTCACACAGAGGGTGGTGAGCATCTGGAACGGGCTGCCAGAGGCAGTGGGAGAGGTGGTACAATTTTGTCCTAATACCAGTTAGATAGTTACATGGGCAGGGTGGGTATAGAGGGATATGGGCCAAATGCGGGCAACTGGGTCTAGCATAGTGATAGAAGCTGGCTGGCATTGACAAGGTGGGCCAAAGGGCCTGTTTCCATGCTGTCACCAGCGAGAGAGGACATGCATTTATATAGCGCCCTTCAAGAGCTCAGGAGATCCCAAAGCACTTTCCAGCCGAGGAAGTACTTTGGAATTGCATTCCCTGCTGCGGTGTAGGCTGCGGGATCCACCCCTTCGCCGGGCAGCGTACCCACACCCCATTGGCCGGCTGCAGGAACGGAGAATGCCGCTGCCGGTGGGGGCACGGCGCCGGAAAACGGGGACGGAGGACCCCACCCAGGAACTGCGGAAACCAATTTGTGCACAGCAGCCCCAGGATTCGCACACTCCAGCCCGATTGGCCGAACGGGGCCGCGTGACCCTCCTGGAACTCGCCCCTTAAAGGGGCAGGCCACCCCAGCCTCTGATGGTTTACCTTCCCCCAGCAGGGAAGTGGGGTAGTGGGGTAGTCAGGTGGGGAATGGGGGGGGGGGGGGGGGGGGGGGGGGGGGGGGGGGGGGGGCTAATTCGGAACTTCTGATGAATTAGGGCCTTCGGTGCCGGGTGAAAGAGGGAAAATCCCACCGGCGGGAAGGGTGGGGTAAACCCCACTCTCGGGGTTTAAACCCCATCCCAGGGCCCTGATGGCCGTGGAAGGTGCGCTCGCAACGCACTGGCTCCGAGCGTCGACCGGCGAATCCTCCCGAGCGCGCCGACGTCCGACCGTAAGAGCGAGAGAGATTCCCGGTCGGCCCGCACGATGGAGATAAAACACGAGAGCCTCCACCGTCGCTCTCCCTAGCGCCAGACCACAACGTGCTCGGAAAAGCAAGTCAGGCTGCGTTGCAGGCGCACGCGTTGCAAAATGGCATCGGTTCAGCCTTCAGCGTCTGCCGATTATTAGCGAACAGCCGGAGGAGGTGAGGAGAATTGTTTTTCATTTAACTCAGTGGGGCTGTCACGATCTTGAGTATGCGGTGGGAAGAAATTCCGACAGCGTCCTTCAGCAGGTACTTGAAAGAGTGCTGGGGCTAGCACAGGTGCTGTGGGCTGAACGGTCTCCTCCTGTGCTGAACCATTCCTATGATTCAAGCCCCCTGCGGGGGGGAACGGTTGGCTGTAAAGCAAACCGGATCCTCCCCCCCCCCCCCCCCCCCCCCCCCCACACCCCTCCTCCCTGCCGCAACCCATTAGCAATGCAGCTGGCAAACTGGACGAGCAATATGTACAGGACAGGCGCCGCTGGCTCTCTCTGCTTCTGTGTCCCAGGGAAACGAGTTGATGTCTGACAGCAATTTAAATTGGAAACGTTGCAAAGTGGCTCCCAGGGACCGTCCTGCGACTGTCTCTGCTCCACACGCGCGGCTAAAGGGAAGATTCAGTAAATAATACATAAAAGAAGGAAGAATCTTTAAGCTGCGACCGCGGCTGAATGAATTGAGCACCAGGAGAGCTAGTTTGTAAAGTGAGATTAAAAAGCCTTTGTTCTGAGGGTTAAGCGCCGGCCTTCCGTGTCAGTAAATAGCCAACGCTGGGATCTGCGGTTCGAGGTGGACAGAATGGTTTCGGCGGCCCCCTGGTTCCCCATTCCACCCCCCCCTCCTCAGCCCCTCCCTGCCACCTGCCCCCCCCCCTCCCCCCCGGACCCCCCGCCCCACCATCCCCCGCCACACCACTAAATACTCCCTGGTCTCTCGGGAACTCAAAGTTTCCTTCATGCATTTGCGGGGGTGTGGGTGTCACTGGGCAAGGCCAGCGTTTGTCGCCCATCCCTAATTGCCGTCGACCCGAGCGGCGTGCCCGGCCGTTGCAGACGGGCGGTCAAGACGCCAACTGCGTTCGGGGAGAAGGCAGTGGCGGCGGCACTAAGGCACGCTGCTCGTTTGGAGGGCTGATACAGCCACGATAGGCCAAATGCCTATCAATCATGGCTGGAGGGGGGGGGGGGGGGAATAGCACAGCGGTTAGCACTGTTGTTTCACAGTGCCAGGGTCCTAGGTTCGATTCCCGGCTTGGGTCACTGTCTGTGCGGAGTCTGCACGTTCTCCCCGGGTCTGCGTGGGTTTCCCCCGGGCGCTCCGGTTTCCTCCCACAAGTCCCGAAAGGCGTGCTGTTGGGTGAATTGGACATTCTGAATTCTCCCTCTGTGTAACCCAAACAGGCTCCGGAATGTGGCGACTAGGGGATTTTCACAGTAACTTCACTGCAGTGTTAATGTAAGCCTACTTGTGACACCAATAAAGATTATTATTAGATTATTATTCTTTGCCCTTGAGAAGGTGGGGGTGAGCCGCCTTCTTGAACCCGTTGCAATTCACGTGGCGTAGGTACACCCACTGTGCTGTTAGGGAGGGGGTTCTAGGATTTTGACCCAGCGACAGTGAAGGAACGGCCAATATATTTCCAAGTCAGGGTGGTGAGTGACTTGGAGGGGAACTTCCAGGTGGTGGTGCTCCCAAGTAGCTGCTGCCCTTGTCCTTCTAATGGGTAGAGGCCGTGGGTTTGGAAGGTGCTGTCGAAGGAGCCTTGGTGAGTTGCTGCAGTGCATCTTGTAGATGGTGCACACGGCTGCCTCTGTGCGCCGGTGTTGGTGGTGGAGGGAGTGAATGTTTGGGGATGGGGTGCCAATCAAACGGGATTGCTTTGTCCTGGATGGTGTTGAGTGTCTGGAGTGTTGTGGGTCAGACCAGACGAGGATGGCAGATTTCCTTCCCTACAGGAGCATTTTGTACACCAATCGATGATAGTTTCATAGTCACCACTACTGAAACTAGCTTTGTATATACCAAAATTTAAATTCCACCAGCTGCTGTGGTGGGATTTGAACCCATGTCCCCAGATGCATTAACCTCTGTATTGCTCGTCCAGTGACATTACCATTATGCCAACGTCTGCCCAGTTGAGGTGGAGGCCGCTCATAAGGTGCACTGCCGTTGTTTTTCTTATGACCTTATTGTCAGCGCAGTCAGGTTTCTGCTGCTGTTGAGACTCCAGATAAACCTCCTCCCACCCTACCTCACTCACCCCACCCAGTAAGAAGTCTTACAACACCAGGTTAAAGTCCAACAGGTTTGTTTCAAACACGAGCTTTCGGAGCACTGCTCCTTCCTCAGGTGAATGGAGAGGTATGTTCCAGAAACATTTACATAGACAAAGTCTGAGATGCCAGACAATGCTTGGAATGCGAGCATTTGCGGGTAATCAAATCATTACAGATCCATTGTAACAATTCACACCTCTTTAACCTCATTACAGATCCAGAGATAGGGAGTGATCCCAGGTTAAAGAGGCGTGAATTGTCTCAAGCCAGGACAGTTGGGAATATTTATACTGTGGAGTGAGAATGAAAGATGAGTCATAGCCACAGAAACCCAGGGAAACCATTGTAGGGCAGCACGGTAGCATTATGGATAGCACAATTGCTTCACAGCTCCAGGGTCCCAGGTTCGATTCCGGCTTGGGTCACTGTCTGTGCAGAGTCTGCACATCCTCCCCGTGTGTGCGTGGGTTTCCTCCGGGTGCTCCGGTTTCCTCCCACAGTCCAAAGATGTGCAGGTTAGGTGGATTGGCCATGATAAATTGCCCTTAGTGTCCAAAATTGCCCTTAGTGTTGGGTGGGGTTACTGGGTTATGGGGATAGGGTGGAGGCGTTGACCTTGGGTGGGGTGCTCTTTCCAAGAGCCGGTGCAGACTCGATGGGCCAAATGGCCTCCTTCTGCACTGTAAATTCTAAAATGGCCACAGAAACCCAGGAGAAAGAGAGTTAATGGCAGTCCCCAGAGAGAACAAAAGGCGTGAGAGGCCAAACAGCAGAGAAACTAACATCAGAGGGTGAACTGTGACAGATGTAGATGTGGGGGGGGGGGAGGGGGAAGCGAAGGGGTAAGGAAAGGTGGATAAGATTGGGGGCAGGGGGTAAATATACATTAAGAAAGACAAGAAAGAAAGAAATGGTAAGAGGCAGTTGAAATGAAATGGGATGGAAACAAATGGGTCAATGTGGGGTAGAGCTGATCATCTGAAGACGATTACAGTATAAATATTCCTCACATCCTCTGACGGTTAGCTTTGACAAAGAGTAATCGGACCCGAAACGTCAGCTCTTTTCTCTCCCTACAGATGCTGCCACACCTGCTGAGATTTTCCAGCATTTTCTCTCCCCTCATTTCATACACACAGACTCGCCCAGCGTGGGGGAGGGGGGGGGGGGGGACAACGCAACTTACCGACGTCGCTTCCAAGATGTCGCGCCACATGGGCGTGCCCTCGGACAGGTCGGAGAACTCCAGCAGGTTGTCCAGCACCACCTGCCCGATGAGGTCGTGGCGGGAGAAGCGATCAAAGTCATAAATGCTGAAGTGGAGCTTGCGGTTCTGGAGGTCGTTGAAGGGTACATTGAACTGAAAAGTCTCATTGAACACCGGGTTCAGAGTCTTGCGGTGAACCTTGGTCTGGAACTTCTTCTTGCGGTCAGGAAGCAGGTAGATCTTCACATAAGGGTCGGAGAATCCGTTGGCATCTTTCGCCGGCAGGTCGAGGGCCTTCAGGATTTTCACCACCAGCTGCTCTGTGGCGTACGTGTACCTCAGCAGGAAGTTTATTCTGCCGCAGCTCACTTTCTGGTGCTTCTTCGCCTCCGCGTCGATGGACCTCTGCTTATAGAGTTCTGGTTTGATCTGGCCAATGCTGGTCACCTGCTCCACTTTTTCATCGCTCTGGCTCCCAAAGTCCGGACTGGAGAGCTGCTGTGGGATTGGCCTGGGGAGTGAGTTGAACCTGGAAGGCAACAGAGACGTTAAGTGGTCCTTCCCCAGCATTTCGCTCCACCCAGAGTGGCGACCTGCAATGTGAGTCTCTGCTCCCCGAGCAAAGAAGGAAGGCCCCCGCTATTGCCAGCCGCGTTGGAACTGCATCACCGTTCCTTCATTGACATGGGGTCAAAATGGCTGAACTCCCTCCCTAACAGCACTGCAGGTGCACCTACGCCAGACAGACTGCAGGAGGTTCAAGATGGCGGCTCACCGCCAGCTTCTCAGGGGCAATTAGGGATGGGCAACAAATTCTGGGCCGCTCAGCCAGTGATGGACAAATCCCTCAGTTGAATTTAAGAAAACAGGGCGGATTTGGGTGTCAAACCACTCATCCTCGTGGCAAGATTCCCAGGCTGGTTCGCATTCCGAGCTTGGCCGTAACCAATGGTGATGGTTGTAAGGGGGTGTGGTGGGGAGGGGAGGGATGGGATTGTGGGGATGGGGGCAGGGAGGGGGTGGGGGAAGTAGGAAGGAAGTCGTATACGGCAGGTGGAGTCTGTGGGCCCTCACAACCTGAATAGGGAGGCGGGAAGGCGCTCAGCCGCGGAACGGTGGCACAATGGTTAGCACTGATGCCTCACAGCGCCAGGGACCCGGGTTCGATTCCAACCTCGGGTGACTGTGCAGAGTTTGCACGCTCTCCCCGTGTCCGGGTGGGTTTCCTCCGGGTGCCCTGGTTGCCTCCCACAGTCTAACGGTTCGGTGAATTGCCACGATCGATTGCCCCATCGTGTCCAGGGATGTGCAGGTTAGGTCGGGTTATGGGGATAAAGCAAGGGAGTGGGCCTGGGTAGGTTGCTCTTTCGGAGGTTCTGGGAAGTCAAAATGGGCCGAATGGCCTCCTTCTGCACTGTAAGGATTCAATGATTCACTGGATAACCCAGTGGACATCAGCCCGAAATTCAGAGTTGGTCCTTAGTCACTGGGACAGTGAAGCAACATTCAAACCCGGAACGTCTTCGCCAGGGTCTTCCCATTGGTTTCTGATCCCATACAAGGATCCTGAGGTCACAATTGCCAGGAGTCAGACTCGGGGAGGAGGGGGGATATTTTCCCTCCAAACCGGCTGATTCCATGCTTAAGGACGGTAGATGATCTGCCGCTGTCCAATCACAGCCCTGGAGAGGAGGGTGGGAAACCCCGAGCGTGCCTTAAAATGGAGGTTTCGGGGTCATTAAGTTTCCTTCGTGGCAGGGATACACCTGTGGTAGCAGCAGTTGGGCGGTCTATGCTTTTTGGGAAGTGGCGGTCTGGGATGACCGTAGGGAGGCCCACGTCCATCTTCACAAATGGGATGAGGCCGTTCTGTCCACAACAAAATGTCAAGGAGTGATCGAAAAGCCCTAACTGTGGCCTTCATTTTGTGGATCATTTTCCTTGATCCTGGGACGGGGCTTGGCCGGCATTTTGAGGGGAACTCATCACCTGCCCTGATTGGCTGCTGTGTTCATGACCCCAACCCTCCCCCCCCCTCTTCGCCCGAATCGGGTATAATTGACCGTGAGGAAGGGTTGTCATAGAGACGAAGCCTTGCTCCCCTCGTTTTTATCCTTATTCTTTTGAGGGAGGTGGGTGTCGCTGGCTGGGCCACCCGACATTTATTGCCCTCCCTAATTGCCCTGGAGGGGGGGGGGGGGGGGGGGGGGGGGGTGGGGGGGGGGGGGGGGCATTTAAGGCAGTCAACCACCTTGCTGCGGCTCTGGAGTAGGCCAGGCTGGGTGAGGATGCCACCGGTGAAGCAGATGGGTTTTTAATGACCTTGGTTTCCAATTAGTCGAATTCAAATCTCACCATCTGGCTTGGCGGGATTCGAACCCACGCCCCCAGAGCAACGCCCTCGGTCTGCTGATTATTGGTCCAGTCACAACACCACTACGCCGCCCAGGACAAAGAACCAAGGAAGCTGCAGCTGTACAAAACCCTGGTTAGACCCCACTTGGAGTCATTGTAAACAGTTCTGGGCACCACACCTTAGGAAGGATATTTTGCCCTCGGGGGGGAGCGCAACGTAGGTTTACTGAACGGTTACCTGGACTACGGGGGTTAAGTTACGAGGAGAGATTGTGCAAATTAGTCCTGTTTTTGCTAGAATTCAGAAGGTTAAGGGGTGATCTGATCGAAGTATTCAAAACCTTAACAGGGAAAGACAGACTCCGCACAGACAGTGACCCAGTAGGGAATCGAACCCGGAACACTGGAGTTGTGAAGCAACAGTGCTAACCACTGTGCTACCGTGCCGCCCTGCCATGATGCCCCCATGACCCCAACATAATTTCAACCACCTTAAGTTGGCTAAGCCTTAAATAAGCAGACTGGAGATGGGGAAAGTAACACTAAAGACCCTTTCACCCCCCCCCACCCCCATAATACCCCAAACAGCGAGACGTCACATTCCCCACCTTGTTGCTGGTGGTGGGGCGGCGACCTGTTGGTGGGAGTGCGCATTCGGGATGATATTCTCCTTACTGCCAGAGTTGGTGTCCACGGGGATATCGGGCGAGGTCTGGCTCAGTTTGATGCTGGACTCTGGGTAGGACTCCAGGTCGAGGTAGGAGCGCTCGGGCATCTCCGGCCCGCACTCGACCCGCTCGACAGCCAGGTCGGTGAAGTGCGAGTGGTGGTGCAGGTGGTGCGAGTCCTTGCGCTGGGGGTTCAATCCTTTGTCCCGCCATGGGATCCAGCAGAGCTTCCACGAGACGAAGAGCGAGACGCCCAGGAGGACGATGCCGCAGAACGTTACGATCACGGAGAGCAGGCTGACCGATATATCTGGGGGTGAGAGACAGCGGGGGAGGGGGGGGGGGGGGGGGGGGGGGGGGGGGGAGGAGACAATTATTAGCAAAAAACATCAAACTTTTGAAGGACATCGTCACTTACTCAAAGCACTAAACAATATTGAACACATCAATCGGTACTGAAGCAATCAGCAATTTTAATAATCCGATATAGTGTCCGCAGGATAACCAAATATAAGTACAAAAGAAAGATAATAGAATGATAGAAGGAGGCTGTAGTGTTCAACTGTTCTGTGTTTGATTATGGGAATCTGGTAACTGACCTATGCTCATTGTGTTTGATTAGTTAAGCCTGGGTGTGGACTCCGAGGAAAGAAAAGAAACACCATAGAAGTTACTAGAAGCTGAGCTGTAAGCATGAAGTGCAGACACTTTATGACTGCAGAGATATTGGCCATTTGGGAGACAATGTTCTCCCGCAGGAGATGAATCGCCTCGCTGGGAACAGCAATACAGAGTGGATTTAGTATCCCTTGCCACATAAGTATGTGTACAGTGGGGATTGTGAGGGATTCCTTCGCGAGTCCTACTATTGGCTGCCATTTTGGGTGGACGGTCCGATAGCGAGGTTCAACGGGCTGGTCCTCCATCCCTCCTACAACTCTATTCTGCCTCCCCACACCACGGAATTTGCTGGGTCATGCCCCCCCCCCCCCACAGTACAAGGGTGAACCGATTCCCCCACTGTCACCCACCAAGAACCCCATAAGCCAGACCCCCACCAGAGACTGCCCCCACAAGAGACTCCCCATAAGAGTTAAGGAAGTGAGAGCACTTAACTGCCTTTGATGTGGTCCAAGAGCTGCCAATCATTGCTAGATATTTTTAATCATTATTGTTCACAGCTGGGTACTTGGGATCCACTCAAGCATGAAGGGAAATTAAAGTAAACAATCCAGAGAGCTGGCTGTGTGCAAGCTGTCAATCACAGCCTAGTAAAACCAATGTCACACTGATGTGAATGAAAGCCTTGCAGATCAAAGATCTGAGGAGGTTGGAACCCAACTGATATCGTTTTCACTTCCTAGGAATTTACAGGTGCTGCTTCCTCTGCCTGTGCCAGCAGGTGTAGGGCACATGTGAGTTTTAAAGCAGTGATTTTTTTTTTCACTGTTTCTGTCTGGACAGCTTTATAGCTTTCAGATAGGGGTCTCTGTAATGGGCGGGGGGGGCTCTAATGGTGGTCTCTGTAATTGGGGAGGGGGTCGATCTCTGATGGTGGTCTCTGTAATGGGGGGTTTCTGATGGTGGTCTCTGTAATGGGGGAGGGGGGTCGATCTCTGATGGTGGTCTGTGTAATGGGGGTCTCTGATGGTGGTCTGTGTAATGGGGGTCTCTGATGGTGGTCTGTGTAATGGGGGTCTCTGATGGTGGTCTGTGTAATGGGGGTCTCTGATGGTGGTCTGTGTAATGGGGGTCTCTGATGGCGGTCTGTGTAATGGGGAAGGGGGTCGATCTCTGATGGTGGTCGCTGTAATGGGGGAGGGGGGTCGATCTCTGATGGTGGTCTCTGATTGGGGAGGGGGTCGATCTCTGATGGCGGTCTGTGTAGTGGGGGAGGGGGTCGATCTCTGATGGTGGTCTCTGATTGGGGAGGGGGTCGATCTCTGATGGTGGTCTCTGATTGGGGAGGGGGTCGATCTCTGATGGTGGTCTCTGATTGGGGAGGGGGGTCGATCTCTGATGGTGGTCTGTGTAATGGGGGAGGGGGGTCGATCTCTGATGGTGGTCTGTGTAATGGGGGAGGGGGTCGATCTCTGATGGCGGTCTGTGTAATGGGGAGGGGGGTTGATCTCTGATGGTGGTCTGTGTAATGGGGGCGGTTCTGGTCTGTGTATGTGGGGATCTCTGGTGGGGAGTCTCTGCAATAGAGGAATTTCTGGTGGGGTCTCTGTAATGGGAGCCCCTGGTGGGGGGGGGTCCGTTGGAGGGGGGGGTAGGATTTGCAATGTTGGGGGGGGAAGGGGATGCCTCTGATGGACTTTACGGGCAGCTCCTTTAAAGAGTTACCCCCTTGGCCCACCGCGCCAGGGCCAAGCTGGCAAATACCTGCACCAATCCTCGCCCACGTCAATCCCGGCCCAGAGGACTGGAGAATGACGCGGGTTTGGCGAATCCGGTGCTCAGGCCGCAGGCGCGCGGGACGCGAACCCCGATACTGCCGCCAGCGGGGCACCGCAGACACAGGGAAGATCACGGTTTTTGACGAGGCTGGATTTCCCGCCGCATCAGGATCTCTGCTAGTGGCGGCGGAGACGGAGATGGGGCGGCGGGGGGTAGCACAGTGGTTAGCACTGTTGCTTCACAGCGCTAGGGTCCCGGGTTCGACTCCCAGCTTGGATCACTGACTGTGCGGAGTCTCCCCGTGTCTGCGTGGGTTTCCTCCGGGTGCTCCGGTTTCCTCCCACCAGTCCCGAAAGACGTGCTTGTTCGGTGAATTGTACATTCTGAATTCTCCCTCCGTCTACCCGAACAGGCGCCGGAGTATGGCGACTAGAGGATTTTCACAGGAACTTCATTGCAGTGTTAATGTAAGCCGACTTGTGACAATAAAGATTATTATTATTCGAATCCAGCCTATTTTCAAACAACAGTATCCATTCGGGCCATCTTGCCTCTGCTGGCCCTTTGAAAGTTTGATCCAAAATTATCCCACGATCCCTTGCTCTTTCCCCATAACCCTGTCATATTTCCATTTGATAAAAGTCCTGCGTCCTTTTCAAGTGAAAATTGAACCAGTTTCCATTGTACTCCCAGTTGCATACAATCCCTGCCGTGCAAAAGGAGGCCATTCAGCCCCTTGGGTCGGCACTGACCCTCTGAAAGAGCACCCCACCCAGGTCTACTCCCCTCCCTCATCCAACCTTCAGATCCCTGGATACTTAGGGGCAATTTTAGCGTCACCAATCCGCCCAACCTGCACATCTTTGAACTTGTGGGAGGAAACCGGAGCACCCGGAGGAAACCCATGCAGACACGGGGGAGAACGTGCAGATTCCGCGCAGACAGTGACCCCAAGCCGGGAATCGAACCTGGGACCCTGGCGCTATGAGGCGGCAGCACTAACCACTGTGCTACCAATCAGATCATCGAAACATACAAACATTGTTGTCAGCTACCTCCTTGGTCCTTTTCCAATGAGCGTAACAGCAGAAGCATGAAAGCTTTGCATTTACATATCGTCTATCATTCACAGGAATATTATAAAGAAAAATTGAGACACATAGGGTGAAATCTAGAATGGGGGGGGGGGCTCACTGTTTAAAAATAATTGGTCACTCATTGAAGTCGGGGTTGTGGAGAATTGTTTTTCTCTCAGAGGGTGATGAATCTCTGGAACTCCCTCCCTTAAAGGGTGGTGGAAAACAGATTCTTTGAATATTTTTAAGGCAGAGCTTGATAGATTCTTGATTAACAAGGGGGGGAGGTGAAAGGTTATCAGAGGGTCGTCAGGAATGTGGGCTCGAGGTGACCATCAGATCAGCCATGACCTTATTCAATGTTGGAACAGACGCGAGGGGCCGAGTGGCCTACTGCTGCTCCTAACTCGTGTCTTTGTGTATTAGCGCAGGTGGCTAGTATTTTTTAAGGAGCATCTTAAAGGAGTAGCAAGGTGTGAGGGGTGAATTCCAGAGCCTGGGGCCTTGGTAACGGAAGGCCCAATGTTTTTTTTTATGCGTTCATTGGACGTGCCAGAATTTATTGCCCTTCCCTAATTGCCCTTGAGGGGGCAGTCAAGAGTCAACTACATTGCTGTGGATCAGAAGTCACATCTAGGCCAGACCGGGTAAGGACGGCGGATTTCCTTCCCGAAAGGACATTAGTGAACCAGATGGGTTTTTACGACAATCGAGAGTGATCGTCATTGGATTTTCAATTCAGATTTTGATTGAATTCAAATTTCATCATCTGCAGCGGCGGGATTTGAACCTGGTTCCTCAGGGCAGTACTCCGGGTCTCTGGTTAACTAGATCAGTGACAATACCACTAACCCACTGCCTCCCCGGTGGGGCAATTAAAACCGGGGATGCACGGGAGGCCAGAACGAGAGGAGTGCAGGCAGATATCTGGGAGGGTTGTGAGACTGAAGAGGAATACGAGACAGGGAGAGGTGAGTCCACGGAGGGATTCAAAAAAACAGGATGAGAATTTTAAAATCAAGACATTGCAAACCAGTGTAAGCACAGGAAAGATAGGGGATCGAGGCTGGCGTGAGTTAAAACAGAATTTGAGATCACCATTAATGTATGTTTGAACCAGCTGAAATGATTTGTCTGCTGTGACTCTGTTGTGCTGGATAGAAACCTATCAACACTATAACTCGATCATATACTGTGGTGGTATGATTTGCCTAGCTGTCTGCCATTGGTGCAGAACACCGGCTTACCATTGGCCCTGGTCGGTCATGTGCCCCTCGACCGATTGGTTGAGACCAGTCATGTGACGGCTCTCCGATTGGTCGAGAGGCTGAGTTAACCACGCCTCCATACCGAGGTATAAATAGTCAGAACGCCCGGCGGTCGTCCATTTTATTGTAGTCGACCGCAGGGCTAAGTTCTAGCTTATTAAAGCCTAACTTTTGTACAGCAACTCGTCTCTCGTGCAATTGATGGCTCATCATATACATACTGTGGATACTGGAGCAGGTCAGAGGCTGGGAACTGTACAGTGAGTCACTCACCTCGTGACCCCCCCAAAGCCTGTCCGCTATCTACAAGGCACAAGTCAGGAGTGTGATGGAACACTCTCCACTTGCCTGGATGAGCGCAGCTTCCAACAACACTCAAGAAGCTCGACGCCGTCCAGGACAGATTAGATTGATCAGCACCCCATCCACAACCATTCACCCCCTCCACCACCGACGCACAGTGGCAGCCGTGTGTACCAGCTACAAGATGCGGTGCAGGAACTCGCTCCTTAACCAGCACCTTCCAATCCTGAAAACTCAACCACCTAGCATCAGGAACGCCACCACCTACACATTCCTCTCCAAGCTACCCATCATCCTGATTTGGAAAAGTATCGGCCGTTCCTTTGCTGGCGCCGGGGCAGCATCCTGGAACTCTCTCCCTAACAGCACAGCGGGAGTACCTACAACGCGCGGGCTGCAGCGGGTTCAAGAAGGCAGCTCGGTGCCACCTTCAGAAAGGGCAATTAGGGATGGACAACAAATGCTGGCCTCGTCAGCAGTGCCCACAGTAAGAAAGATCAACAGGGACATTACCCCCCAAGGCAAACAAGGGACATGGCATGAGCTGGTGAGAAACACATGTAGAAATGTTTGATACTGTGAGCTGAAGAACTTTTATCATAGAATTTACAGTGCAGAAGGAGGCCATTCGGCCCATCGTGTCTGCGCCGGCTCTTGGAAAGAGCACCCTACCCAAGGTCAACACCTCCACCCTATCCCCATAACCCAGTAACCCCACCCAACACCAAGGGCAATTTTGGACACTAAGGGCAATTTTGGACACTAAGGGCAATTTATCATGTCCAATCCACCAAACCTGCACATCTTTGGACTGTGGGAGGAAACCGGAGCACCCGGAGGAAACCCATGCAGACATGGGAGAACGTGCAAACTCCACACAGACAGTGACCCAAGCCCGGAATTGAACCTGGGACCCTGGAGCTGTAAAGCAATTGTGCTAACCACAATGCTGCCGTGTTTCTTTGCACTGGGGCGAGGAAAAGAGGGAGGCAAAATGTACAAGGGAATAAAAGCTACATAAAGGCGGCGGAACGTTGGCCTTGATCCCAGGGAAAGTGATGCCTGAGTTGTACAGAACCTTGGCCCGGCCTTCTGTCGACTGGCCAAGTTCCATTCTGGCCACCGCACCGCACCTCAGGGAGGATACCTTGGCGGGTGAGTGAGGAGCAGGTTCGCTGGAATGATAACCGGCCTCCCAGGGGTGAAATCTGAGGGAAGGTCGTACAAACTCAGATAAATGCTGATGGTGCTGCCATTGATGCTCACGCTGGGCGGGACCCTCCGCGCGGTGTGTTGTCCGGCGGAGGAGGCGACACGCCCATCCCGCTGCCCATCCCGCTGCCCATCCCGCTGCCAGGGACCCGGAAGTTCCCGTCGGCGGGAAGGAACGCAAAGTCCCGCCCTTTCTTTCTTTATTGCAACCGTTACATCTTTGCCGTTTAATCTCTCCTGCCCTCCACCCTCGGACCGATGGGCCGAATGGCCTCCTTCTGAACTGCAGGGATTCTGTGGGCGGGATTTACCAGCCACGCCGTGCCCAACCTGATGAAAGCGACCAGGCCGCGGAATCTCACGGGAGGCCCTCGCGATGTTTGAGACCTCTCGCGATATTCAGCCGAACCTCGCGGCATCGCGGTCTGCATGTTAAAGATGAGCCATTGGCCTCAGTTAAATACGTCTGTGCCGCATTTACCCGGCGCCCGGGGCATAACGGCCTCCTTAGCGAGGCAGCGAATAGCGCTGTTTGGCCCTGGCCCACACAACTGTGGATCAGGTGTAACGGCACCGGGAGAGGGGGGGGGGTTCTCCCAGGCCAGCGGAGACCCCCCGGGTGGTCAGGCATTAGGTAGGGTGGCACTCCCGCTCGCACCTGGGCACGCCACCAGCCTGGCACCTTGGCACTGCCACCTGGGCACCCAGGCAGTGCCACCCCAGTTGGGAGAGGCACTGCCAGGATGCCGGGCTGATCGTGCCAAGGTGCCCGGGAGCCAGGTTGCCCGTGCCAGGGGTCTAAATGATGGGGCAAGGTGGCGCGGGGAGGGGGCTCGAGGACCCGGAAGAGGTAACTTGGGTGAAGCGGAGGCATACGGAGGCGGGGTCGCTAACGGGGGGGGGGGAGGGTTGAAAGATCGGGGCTGCCTGTGAATATGGCGTCCCGATCCGTGAGGAGACTTCCTGCACTGGCGAGTTGCCAGGCTCTGGGTAAGAGGGTGGGTGGCAGTGGGCATAGGAGAGTTGCCAACCCAGACACGACGGGCTGAATGGCCTCCTTCTGTGCTGTCAGCATTCTACCATTCTGGAACGGTCCTGGCTTCTTTGTACATGGCCGAAGTCTTTCGCTGCTGGGTAGCATTCTAGTGTAAGATTCCCTGGGCCCCCTCTGAGGCCTTCAGCATCCTCCCATCCTTCAACCGTCCTTCGTCAAGCACCAGAAGCATGTTGCCCATAAACACATTCGGGCTGCAGCCTGCAGGCTAGGCCTCCTGTGCAGCGCCGACCCTGGCAGAGACAGCGAGCGATCGGCTACCTCAAGCGGGAGGGAAGCCTTCTGTTTGGGAAGCGATTCCAGTATTTGCTCAATAATAAATAGCCTATAAACGGATAAATAATTTGCATAAGCTGCGAGGCCATGTAATAAAGTCTAATTCGGTAATTAAAACATTAGTTTGGTTTCCTCTGCAGCCTCGCTGTTAAATAATGCATCGCATTGCGATCTATCTAATAAATAATACATTTGAGTACACACCTTCAGCGTGACCAGCAAATCTCAGCTGTTGCAGTCAAATATAAGCCTGGGCTTTGCGAAACCAAGAAACTGTGGGCGAAATTCTCCGACCCCCACGACGGGTCGGAGAATAGCGGGAGGGCCTTCCCGACATTTTTCCCGCCCTCCCGCTATTCTCCCCCACCCCCCGCCCAACTCCCGACCCGAATCGCTGCCGCCGTTTTTTTACGGCGGCAGCGATTCACAGCTGTCCGATGGGCCGAAGTCCCAGCCCTTTACGCCGTTTTTACGAACGGCAAACACACCTGGTCTGGCCGTTCGTAAAAACGGCGTCACAAACTCGCTTTTTATAACCATGGCACCGATTGGCACGGCAGTACCACGGCCGTGCCAAGGGTGCCATGGGCCCGCGATCGGTGCCCACCGATCGCGGGCAGCGGGCCCGATGCCAGCGCACTCTTTCTCCTTCCGCTGCCCCGCAGTATCCATTCGCGGGGCGGCTGAGGGGCAACCCGGCCCGCGCATGCACGGGTTTCACGCAAATACGCGATGACGTCACCCGCGCATGCGCGGGTTGGAGTCTTCCAATCCGCGCATGCGCGGCTGACGTCATATGACGCGTCAGCCGGCGCTAACTCCGGCAAGCGGGCTTAACAATATTCGTTAAGCCCATCATGCCGGAGCCTACGGCGTCGGGCTGCTAGCCCCGACCGGGGACCAGAATCGGTTCCCGGTCGGGAAGGGGCGCGCTGGCGTCAAACCTGCCCGGATTTGACGCCAGCCTTACGATTTCTCCCGTTTTGGGAGAATCTCGCCCAGAATCTCTCTAGCCCCCTGCATTGTGGGATGAGCTTTCTAAACCACCAGATGTTGGACAGTGTAGCCCGTTTGACCATCCGATCTCTATCTCCAGCAATGTGTCAAGCTCCCCGATTGACTCCCCATCCTCCCTGGGACCTCCCCCTCCTCCTCCCACTTCCGTAATGTCCGTCCCTGTGGCTGAAGCTCTGGGAGGACCACCTGCGGCTTTCGTTACCTCAAGCCTTGACTGTTGTAACGCTCCGTTGTAATCTTGTGCTCCGCATCCTAACTCCCGCCAACCCCCCTTTCCCCTACCAACCCTAAGCCCACCTGCCGCCCAAATGGACGCCTCGATTTTAAAATCCTCCCTCTTCCTCGCTTTTGAACCCTCCCACCGTCTCGCCCACCTCCCCAGCTCGCTAACCTGCTCAAGTCCCGCAACGCTCTGAGGTATCGCCGCTCCTCCCATTCGAGCCTTTCGCAGAATCCCAATTTTCAATCGCTCCATCATAGGATCCCTACACTGCTAAAGGAGGCCATTTGGCCTACTGGGTCTGCACCGGCCCTCCGAAAGGGCACCCCACCTCGACCCAACCTCCCTTCCCCCCCATCCCCACCTAACCTTGGACACTGAAGGGCAACATTATCACAGTCAATCCACCGAACCCGCACATCTTTGGACTGCGGGAGGAAACCGGAGCATCCGGGGGAAACCCACGCACACACGGGGAGAACGTGCCAACTCCACACATTCAGTCACCCAAGGTCAGAATCGAACCTGGGCCCCTGGCACTGTGGGGCAGCAGTGCTAACCATGGTGCCGCCCGTCCATCGTTGGACATCCTCACTCCTGAGGAACATGGAGCGAGCTCCTTACTTTAAGGAGGGATGTTATTACAATTGGGTCACTGTCTGTGCGGCGTCTGCACATCCTCCCCGTGTGTGCGTGGGTTTCCTCCGGGTGCTCCAGTTTCTTCCCACAGTCCAAAGATGTGCAGGTTAGGTGGATTGGCCGTGCTAAATTGCCCTTAGTGTCCAAAATTGCCCTTAGTGTTGGGTGGGGTTACTGGGTTATGGGGATAGGGTGGAGGTGTTAACCTTGGGTAGGGTGCTCTTTCCAAGAGCCGGTGCAGACTCGGTGGGCCGAATGGCCTCCTTCTGCACTGTAAAATCTATGATAATCTATGATAATTGGAAGCAGTTCGGGAAAGCTTCACTTGGCAGAATCCTGGGATCAGAATCACTGTGCTACTGTGCCGCCCAATGGCTCACTCCTGCCGTTAATTCGTATGTTCGTACGTATATTAGTATTTTATATAATCAAGGCAGGGTTAAGACAGATTTTTGATCGAAAAGGGAGTCAAGAATTATGGTTGGGGGCGGGGTGCACGCAGGCAGGAAAGTGGAGTTAAGGAGACAACTGGATGAGTCAGTAGTGGAGGACGCTCGATGGGCCGAATGGCCTACTCCTTCACATAGTTCTGACGATCTGATGACTGAGATCCAGTTTAGTGGCCTCCAGACCTGTGATAGATTGGGAGGCACGGTGACAGATAATAATAATAATCTTTATTGTCACAAGTAGGCTTACATTAACACTGCAATGAAGTAACTGTGAAAATCCCCTCGTCGCCACATTCCGGCGCCTGTCCGGGTACACGGAGGGAGAATTCAGAATGTCCAATTCACCTAACAGCACGTCTTTCGGGACTTGGTGGAAACCGGAGCACCCGGAGGAAACCCACGCAGACACGGGGAGAACGTGCAGACTCCGCACAGACAGTGACCCAAGCTGGGAATCGAACCTGGGACCCTAGCGCTGGGAAGCAACTGGGCTAACCACTGCGCTGCCGTGCCATCCTAAGTGGTCAGCACTGCTGCCTCACAGCACCAGGGACCCGGGTTCGATTCCGACCTCGGGTGACTGCCTCTCCGGAGTCTGCACGTTCTCCCCGTGTGTGCGTGGGTTTCCTCCGGGTGCTCCGGTTTCCCTCCTGCAGTCCAAAGATGTGCAGGTTAGGTGGGATTGGACACGCCAAATTACCTCTTGGTGTCCTAAAAGGTTGGTTGGGGTAACGGTGAAAGAGCGGGTGGATTGGGCTCAGGCAGGGTGGCCTTTGGCAGGGCTGGCGCAGAACTCGATGGGCCGAATTGACTCCTCCTGCACTGTAGGGATTGTATGATAGTGTCAAGGAAGTAGGGGAGAAAATCAGGCACGGGGGATGTGTGGGTTGGGGAGAGGGGAGGGGTGGGGGGGGGGCGACGTATATGATTTTTTTTCCCTCGGTCCCTATTCCCGAAGAGGGGCGTGGGATGCTGAACGCTGGCAGATTGCCGCTGAAGCCCGGGCACATCAGGCCGGCACGTTAAGGAGCTCAGGGCGAAGGGCAAACCTACGTCCTCCCCGTGTGTGCGTGGGTTTCCTCCGGGTGCTCCGGTTTCCTCCCACAGTCCAAAGATGTGCGGGTTAGGTGGATTGGCCATGATAAATTGCCCGTAGTGTCCTAAAAAAAAAAGTAAGGTTAAGGGGGGGGTTGTTGGGTTACGGGTACAGGGTGGATATGTGGGTTTGAGTAGGGTGATCATTGCTCGGCACAACATCGAGGGCCGAAGGGCCTATTCTGTGCTGTACTGGTCTATGTTCTATATGTTCTATGGGAGGCTGTCGCCTCCCCTCCCCCACTCTGTAATTACAGTGAGCGTTCACTCCAGCAGAACCTGCTTGTTCACACGCGGCGTGATGGCAGAATCGCAGATGATTAATAGCGGAGGGAGGCAGAGGCTCAGCGGAGCATCGATCCGACTGCCAGGCGGTCACGTGTGCGGCTCACAAGAGAGATTAGGCTGCTGCCTGGGGCCCTGAAGACTGCCAGGCTGCGAGAGAGAGTGTGTGTGTCTCCCCTAACGCTCACCGACAGGAAGAGCTGACTCCGTATGGATGCGAGTCAGACTGCGAGCAAGCGCCACAGTGCATTACACTGTATTGATAGCTTGCTCAATGTATTTGCCAATACAATTATGGCCGGCTGAAAATAAACCAGGTTTACTCCAGGTGAGAACGGGGATGATGAATTCCAGTCTCCGAGGGGCAGCGAGGGGGCACGTCCAGGGTACCTGGTCAATGCTGCTAAAAGGGCGGAGAGAGGCCCTGCATTTCGATAGCGCCTTGCCTCTCCCTTGTCCCAGGATTCCGCGCAGCCACTGGAGTACTTTTTGAGGTGCGGCCACCGTTGCATTGAAATGTCAGGGGCGGAGCGATCCCCCCCCCCCTGGACTGAGGGCGCCAGAGACACAATACCCCAAATCGGCACGCGGTTCCTTTGGAGGGGGACTTCCGTTTTCGGGGAGGTGGGAGTGGCGGTGGCGGGGGGGGGGGGGGGGCAATCCCGCGGGAGTCCAACCCAAAACGACGGCTTTAACGCTTTTCCCCGATCGATTGCCCCCTCCCCCCCGCAATGATATAACGGAATTGTGACATTTTGAGAGTCAGGATTCCCGTTTGCTCAGATATAAGTGTCATTATTAGACCTTTACGCCTGATAGTCCTTGTCTCCCCTCTCCCATCTCCCCCCACCGCCCTGTCCCGCCCCGTTGGGTTCAGTTCAACGTGAATAATGACAAGTGCCCCCACGACATGTACCTGAGGAGCAAATCCTGCCCAAGGAACACAGGCGAGTACAGCCCTGGGAGAGGGGGAAGGAAGGGAGGGGGGAGGGTCGTGTCCAGGCAGTACCCTGCCACTATACCCTGGCACTGCTCTCTGTTACAGCCCCGGGCACTGCCCCAGCACTGCCCGGCCACCATTCCCTAGCACTGCCCCCTGGCACTGCTCCCTAGCACTGCTCTCTGTTACAGCCCCGGGCACTGCCCCAGCACTGCCCGGCCACCATTCCCCAGCACTGCCCCCAGGCACTGCTCCATGGCACTGTCCCCTGGCACTGCTCTCTGGTACAGCCCCGGGCACTGCCCCAGCACTGCCCAGCCACTGCTCCCTGGCACCGCTGCCTGGCACAGTCTCCTGGCACTGAACCCCTGGCACTGCCCCCTGGCCCTGTCGCTGGGTACTGCTCCCTGGCACTGCCCCATGGCACAGTCTCCTGGCACTGCCCCATGGCACTGTCCCCTGGTACTGAACCCCTGGCATTGTCCCCTGGCATTGTCCCTGGGTACCGCCCCCAGGTACTGCCCCTGGCACTGCCCCAGGCACTGCCCGGGTACTGTTCACTGGCACTGCCCCCAGCACTGCTCAGGCACTGCACCTGGGCGCCACTCCCTATCACTGCCAGGGCACTACCCCTACTCAATCATGTCCTGCTGCGCCAGTGTGACTTCGTGGGACCCGTCCCATAATTTTCTTTGTGCCTAAATGGCTACAAATACGGCAGAGGACCCGTGCTCTCCAGCCGCAGCTTCCACCTCATTTGCCCGACCCGCTCCGCTACACGGCAAAGTGATGAAAAAACTCCACCCTCAAAGACAACACAGCTTTGAGGGAGAGGCTAGGATAGACAGGTGGGGGAGGGGGGGGGGGGGGGGGGTCTATTTCTATCTGTCTGCTCACTAGGCTGCTCAGAATACGTTAAGGTGACAGCCACAGACACTGAGGCCCGAAGGGATTGTAACGACGAGTTTAAGCAGGGAGGCGAGCGGGCGGTGAAGATCAAGGAGAAATGGGAAGCGGAGTTGGGAATGGAGATCAATTGGGGAGTATAGAGTGAGACACTGCGAAGGGTAAACGGGACCTCCCCCCGTGCGAGGATGAGCCTGATACAGTTTAAGGTGGTGCACAGGGTGTGTATGACTCGGGCGAGAATGAGTGGGTTCTTTCAGGGGGTAGCAGATGAGAGTGAGAGGTGTGGGTGGGGGCCAACGAATCACGCGCACATGTATTGGGGTTGCGAAAAATTGGGAAGATTCTAGGCGGGAGTGTTCGCGGTCTTAGCCAGGGTAGTGGAGGAGGAGGTGGACCCTTTGGTGGCGATATTTGGGGTTTCAGAGAAGCCGGAGCTCATGGAGAGGAGGAAGGCCAATGTCAGGGGCTGGTTTAGCACTGGGCTAAATCGCTGGCTTTTAAAGCAGACCAAGGCAGGCCAACAGCACGGTTCAATTCCCGTACCGGCCTCCCAAACAGGTGCCGGAATGTGGCGACTAGGGGCTTTTCACAGTAACTTCATTTGAAGCCCACTTGTGACAATGAGCGATTTTCATTCCATTTCATTAATGAAGGTGGTTCACTCTCTGAAAGGGTGGGAGGAGTGTGAGCTCTCGCAACATTCAAGAAGCATTTTGATTCGCACTTGAAACTCCAGAGCACACAAGGCTATGAATCACGTGCTGGAAAATAGATTTGAATACAGACGTGATGGATGGCCAGCACGACACACTAGGCCGAAGGGCCTCTTCTTTTGCTGTAAAACCCGATGGCTCCATGAGATGTTTTAACACGAGCGCGCAGAAACTTCAATTAAGTACTTTTTCCTCTAATTAAATGTCTGCCAAGTGACTGAAGAGGAATTAAAAGGCCACACTGTCTCACTCGATTGATTCGCCGCGGAAAAATGTTTAATGAAAGATTGGCCTCATTACCGAACACCACATTATTGCTGGACAAATATGGACTGTGTGGCCAGCAGAGAAACACAACCCCTCAGTCAGGATTGCAAGCTGTGCCCAGGGGGTGTGAGTTCAACTCAATCTGCTGGATTCCTCCAGTGGTGAATGTAATATATAGATGTACATATGATAATTCACACTGTCTTTGTAAGCGCAGTAGCGCTATCCTACCACTAGGGGGAGAAGCTCTGGGAGTACTCAGGAACTTGTACTGGGCTCCACCCTTGGCTCCGCCCACGACTCCTCCCCCCTAGTGCAGATGTATAAATACCCTTGTCCAGAGTCAGCCTGAGTTCACTAAGAGTTCATCAACGGGTAACAGGCTGGCTCTGAAGTAATTCGATTAAAGCCTAGATTCATATCGGAAACACGTGTCTGGTGAATTCATGGTTCCATCACCTCCACAAGGCCTAGATTTTCCGTTTCGAAGTTAGCCTGGTTGCCCTTTCCCCTTCCCTTGCAGCTGAGGAAGGCGACCAGAACCAGTTCCCCATCTGCGTCAGGGGGCAGTGGCTGTTGTCATGGCAATGGGTTTCGACTCTCGCTGGGGTGCAGTGGGGGTGGGGTGGTGATTATGTAAGGGGGGGATGGAACAAAAACCTCCGTTGGTATCCAGCCTTTTACACGCCAAGGAGATTCACAGGTCTAAACCTCAGACCGAGACGCGTGGGGCGATCACAGAACGGGCGCCCAAAGGGTGGGGCAATGGTGTGGGCCTCAAGGATGAGAGAGGGAGGGTGCGAGCTGGAGAGGTTGAGGGAAGGAACTGCAGAGCCCCAGGTAGGTGAAGGCACCTCCGGAAATTGTGGAACGATCGGAAAGTTTCATACAGCTCCCTGTGGGGCACACCGGGAGAATTTGTTCTGGCTCAGGAAGGTCGTGTGGGTCCTCGACAGTGAGGGTGAGAAAGAGAGAGCGAGAGGGTAATGGGAATTTACCAGAGTCATTCCCAGGGATAGAACATAGAACATATTGGGCGGGATTCTCCCAACTGGAGTCTAAGAGCCGACGGCGGAGTAAAAACCGGAGTGTTTTACTCCGGCGTTGGCGCCCGTTCGCAGACCCCCATTCTGGGGCCTCCGTGGGGCTGGCAGGGGCGTGGCACGATTGGGGGCGGGGCCTCGGAGAACCGGCGCCGCGTAAAAGACACGCGTTCCTTGGGTCCCGCGCATCCGCAGTTGGGCAGGCGCCAACTAGCGCATCCGGCGTGGCCGTCCTCCCCCAGGCCGCCCCGCACAACAATGGCGTAGGGCTGTAACATTGCCGGCGGAGGAAAGGAGGCCCGCCGACAGAGAGGCCGGCCCGCCGATCGGTGGCCCCCGATCGCAGGCCAGACTCCATCGGAGGGCCCCCCCCCACCCCGGTGAAGGAGCCCCCCTCCACCCCCCCCCCGGTGAAGGAGACCCCCTCCACAGGCCGCCCCCCCTGAGCGTTCCCACAGAGTTCCCGCCGGCAGCGACCAGGGGTGAACGGCGCCGGCGGGACTCTGTCGTGTCGGAGCGGCCACTCGGCCCATCCGGGCCAGAGAATCGGTGGCCCCGCCCAACGCGCCGGCGCAAATGGCGCCGATTCTCCGCCCCTCGGAGAACCACACGCCGGCGTCGGGATGCTTGGTACGGTTGCTCCGATTCTCCGTCCCGGCGCGGTGCTCGGAGAATCGCCCTTACAGTGCAGAAGGAGGCCATTCGGCCCATCAAGTCTGCACCGACCCACTTAAGCCCTCACTTCCACCCTATCCCCGTAACCCAATAATGAGGGATTTTAGCTACGATGTTAGGGTTGGAGTAGCTGGAGTTGCTCTGTGTGGGGCGGGAGAGACTGAGGAGAGATTTTGATAGAGGTGAACAAGGTTATGACAGGATCGGACAAGGTGAACAAGGAAAATCAGATCCCATTCGGGGGTGGCACAAGAACTAGCGGACACAAATCTAAGGCAAGAGATAGAGGGGACTTGTGAGGAAGAATGCAGCAAGTCACAATGACCTGGGTGGTGGACATGGAGACAATTTATGGTTTCACAAGAAAACTGGGTGGATGGTTGAGGAAAATAAACTTGGAGAGTTACGGGGGCAGAGCGGGCAAATAGGACTCAATGGAGTTGCTGTACAGAGAGCTGGCATGGACTCAATCGGCCCACTCAAAGGTGACGATAGTTAAAATCGAGGATGTGTAGGAGCCAAGATTCCACAGAATCTCTACAGTGCAGAAGGAGGCCATTCAACCCATCGAGACTTCACCGATCCTCCGAAAGAGCACCCTACCTAGGCCCATTTCCCCGCCCTATCTCCATAACCCCGGGAGGATAGACTAAGGGGCAACTTGGCAAAGCAACCTGCACATCTTTGGACTGTGGGAGGAAACCGGAGCACCCGGGGGAAACCCGCGCACACACGGGGAGAACGTGCAGACTCCACACAGGCCAGAAGCGAACCCGAGTCCCCGGCGCTGTGAGGCAGCAGCGCTAACCACCGTGTCGCCCATTCCCTTTCCTGATGGCTGGCTCACGTTAAGCAGGTGCATGCATTGCATTGGGATATCGTTGCTTTCAACTGCAATGCACTCCACAATCAAACAGTCCACCGATGTTCGCGCGCAAGGGCTTCATTAGAGCGCGTGCGGCTCCCCGCATCGCCTTCTGGGCCGGTTCTTGCCCGTGACAGAGGTCACATGAGAAAGACGGTGGCCAGGACTTTCCGAGCCTGCCCTAACACGACCCGCCGCGGGAGATTCGGCGTGCCAGCCAAAAGCCCGTTGACTTTCCTGGTGGCGGGCACAGCCGGAATATCCCGTTCCCTGGTGGGTGGGTTGGTTGAGAGTTAACGCCAACATATTGTTTTGCAAAACCGTGAGGGGTCTGACTGGGTTAGATAGGGAGAAGCTGTTCCCACTGGTCGGAGCATCGCAGGCAAAGGCAAATGAGGACTGGACATTGGAGGTGGGAGTGCCCAAACGGAATGGTTGGGAATGACATCCATCTCCCGGTGGCTGGGGAAAGATTGGAATGCTGTTTTCTGGGAAGCAAATGTTGTATCTCCTGCATTCTCTGTTGGTGGTACGTTTATTAATAATAATCTTTATTGCCACAAGTAAGCTTACATTAGCACTGCAATGAAGTCACTGTGAAAAGCCCCTAGTCGCCACATTCGGGCGCCTGTTCGGGTACACAGAGGGAGAATTCAGCATGTCCAATTCACCCGACAAGCACGTCTTTCGGGACTAAACCAGTAGCTGGTTTAGCACACTGGTCTAAATCGCTGGCTTTTAAAGCAGACCAAGGCAGGCCAGCAGCACAGTTCAATTCCTGTACCAGCCTCCCTGACCAGGTGCCAGAATGTGGCGACTAGGGGCTTTTCACAGTAACTTCATTTAAAGCCTACTCGTGACAATAAGCGATTTTCATTTTTCATTTCACTTGTGGGAGGAAACCGGACCGCCCACGCAGGTGGGGGGGGGGGGGGGGGGAGAGCGTGCAGACTCCGTACAGACAGTGACCCATTTTTATTGCAAATCCCCAATTGTCCTTGAGTTGAGTGGACACAGACTCCAACTCAATTCACGGTGCGCCGCGAGCGGCGTTTTTGTACGGAAACGCAGGGCGGGATTCTCCGTCCATTCACACCGGCCGAATTCTCCGTCCTCGCCAGCGACCGGCAGTGGGGGCCGGACTCGCAACGGAGAATCGCGCCCGCACATTGTTCCCTCCAGAGTGGAATCTGGGATGGGAATCCAGGCTGACTTCGCCGAGTCTGAGTTCCGGGGCACGGGCTGTGCCTGCTTGTCCCCCGGGGGAGTTCTGTCTCGGCTGCAAAACTTTCCGTTGCAGCTATTCCAGATTTACTGCACGGAGGTTGCCGCCCGCGCCTCACTTTCCCGAATTCTCCGGCCGTTGGGATTGCCTATTCCCGTCGGCAGTGGGTTTTTCCGGAAGCGTAGTGGGGGGTGGGGTGGGGTCTTCAATGGGAAATCCCATTAACAAGCGGCGGGAGTAGATAATTTCCCCGCCAGCGAACCGTGGTGCGGCCAAGAAACACGCGGCGGGGGGGAGCGGGGAATCTCGCCCTTAACCTCTCCGTGGGGCTCTGACCTCAGCGAGGTTGATTTATGTGCCGAGGCGTCAAGGAGCCTCAGGAAGAGTCAAGCAGACAGAATCGCGCAGAGAACAAATGGAAAGTCGGCGAGATGCCAACATTAATCAGACGGAGCGCCCACACGGCATCAGAAAAGGACAATGCGCATCGGCTAATCTTGAGTGGTTAAGATTGCATTCTGTTTCGCTTGGCTGAATATCCCTGGTTTTCTCTACTTTTCGAACCGAGCAGGTGCCAGTTCCCTCTGTCCGAGTATTTGGGTGGCCAACCCGATTCTCAGCCAAGAGGGTCGGTGACCTGCCGGTTTTGAAGAGGTACCCTCCCCTAACCAGGCGGGAGCGACACTGGGGGGGGGGGGGGGGGGGGGAATTGCTCTTCTGAGGGCCAGCGTGGAAAATGGTGGGCCGAACGGCCTCCTTCTGAACCATTCTATGGGGTCCACGTAATCTCCTGGATTGGTTTCGATCAGGAACGATTGGAGGGGAGTTTGTCCTTTTCTCATGTTTATTTTCTCCCCCTCCGTTCCTGTGTACGAGAGCGGCCTTCGAAGGTCTGTGTTCGCGGTGGACCGACCAGCATTGCATTGGGCAGAGGCTCGGTTGACCAGTTGGCCTTCACCCACCATTGTGGCTTGTTCGTCGGAGATGGGGGAATGAGGGAGGGCAGCACGGTAGCATTGTGGATAGCACAATTGCTTCACAGCTCCAGGGTCGCAGGTTCGATTCCGGCTTGGGTCACTGTGCGGAAGGAGGCCATTTGGCCCATCGAGTCTGTACCGGCTCTTGGAAAGAGCATCCTACCCAAGGTCAATACCTCCACCCTATACCCATAACCCAGTAGCCCCACCCAACACGAAGGGCAATTTTGGACACTACGGGCAATTTAGCATGGCCACTCCACCTAACCTGCACATCTTTGGACTGTGGGAGGAAACCGGAGCACCCGGAGGAAACCCACGCACACACGGGGAGGATGTGCAGACTCCGCACAGACAGTGACCCAAGCCGGGAATCGAACTTGGGACCCTGGAGCTGTGAAGCGATTGAGCTAACCACAATGCTACCGTGCTGCCCTGGTGAACCTTTGTTGCACTCCCTCTCGAGCAAGAACATCAGGCAAGGTGACCAGAACTGTGGCCCGTACTCCCGATATGGCATCACCAGACCTTTACACAACTGCAGCAAGTCATTTAATCATTAAACTTTCACTTATGCGTTTAAGTCCAAAACCAGGTCAAAGGTCAAAGTTTCTACTGTCTAAATTGACAAAGACGTACCCATCAGACTGTCATAATATACACACATTTATATGATGGCGCATAGACAAACACTGACTGACTGACACACTGAATGACCAATCAACACACAGAACACAGCAGCCAATCACCAGACAGGACGTGGCCACTATAAAGCCAGAGACACTAGTTTTCCCGCTCTCTCGGGATGCAGCCTCTGAGACAGCCAGAGCCCGTGATCAGCAACACGAACATCCACCATGTGCTAGCAGCATAGTCTGGTCAGGTTAGCCTCAGGTCTCCAGTCTACTCAACATAGTGTCAACCCACAGTGCAAGTATGTTTAACAGCTCATAGTTCAATAAAATAGAGTTGTACTTCTACAAGTGTCTCTCTCACTGCTGCAGTCCTCGCAGACCCAGCTTACCCAACACATCACAGACTTCCAGCCCTGCCTTCTTCCAACATCAGAAAAAATTAGGAAATTAGTTTTGCATAAAACCTTATAACATGCATCATTAACTTAACAACTTTTATCAGAGGCCATTGGTGCCTGCCTGAGTAATACCCTGCACATTTTCAGAATTAGCTGGGAGACCGACCATTTCTGTTTCCTAATGCCAGACACCTGGGGCGGAATTCTCCGACCCCCGCAGGGTCGGGGAATTGCCCGGGGCCGGCGTAAATCCCGCCCCCGCCGTGGCCGGAATTCTCCACCACCCGGGAATCGGCGGGGGGCGGGAATCGCGCTGCGCCGCTCGGCGGGCCCCCATGGCGATTCTCCGGCCCGCGATGGGCCGAAGTCCAGCCGCTGTTAGGCCTCTCCCGCCACCGTGGTTTAAACCACCTCTGGTGCCGGCAGGAGCAGGTGGCGCGGGCGGACGCCGGGGTCCTGGGGGGGAGCGGGGCGATCTGACCCCGTGGGGGTGCCCCCACGGTGGCCTGGCCCGCGATTGGGGCCCACCGATCGGCGGGCGGGCCTGTGCCGTGGGGGCGCTCATTTTCTTCCGCCGCTGCCACGGCCTCCATGGCCTCACCCATGACGGAGGCGGAAGAGACCCCCTCCACCGTGATTGCGCCGGGGTGACGTCAGCGGCCACTGATGCTCCGCCGCATGCGCGGACGCACGCCAACCGGCGAAGGCCTTTCGGCCAGCCGTTCGCATCGGTCGGCGGAGTGGGCGGCACTCTGGCGTGGGCCTAGCCCCTAAAGGTGCGGATCTGCACCTTTGGAGAGGCCCGACGCCGGAGTAGTTCTCGCCACTCCGCCCCGCCGGGTAGGGGAGAATCCCGGCCCAGGCGCGGAGACTTTTGTAAAATATCTTGGCGTCTTGGGGCTGCAAACACAGTCAACGGGTAGCGAGCTCCGCCTCTGAGCGAGAAGGTCGTGGGTCCTTGAGGAAATGTTCTTGGCCAGCACTGCCTGGCGCCCCGCTGAAGGAGTGCAACACTGCCTCCTCAGGTAGAATGGGGGAGAGTTCCTGCTCCTCCCACCAGGAACGCCGAAAGATTTACCCGGTCGTGACGGTGCCGCGCCCTCTGCTACCCAGAAAGCTGGTGATGCCAAACGCCCTCGCCCACCCACATCCCCCCCCATGCGTTTGCTGGTTGCCTTTGCTCCGACCCAGCCGAGCTGTCGATGGCACAGCACGGTCACCCCACGGGGACCTGAGGAGGATTTCCTCCCTCTCTGCCCCTACATTCGATCCGCAGTCCTGCCTGCTGTGGGGCAACAAGTGACACCATGCGGAAAACCAGCGCCCAGCACGTGGGCAGCCTGCAACTCAAGACATTTCTGTTCGATCGTGGGGGGGGGGGGGGAGTGGGTCAACCCGGGATTTGTGGGTAATACTCTCTCAATCTCAGTCAGCAGTCCCAGGGGCTTTGAGACCCTACTCCCGAGGTGGGCGCACACAATGCAGGCTGAGCCGTCCGGGCTGGATCGCTCAACATCTCAAAGTGCTTCACAATCGATTCAGTACTGTCATGTGAGAGTACCTTTAAGAAATGGGTGTTTGTCAGTGATGTCAGAGTGTGGGTGGAGCTGGGCTGTCTGTCAGCTTTTTACTGTCGTTTTAGGCTGTTTGCTGCAGGGTGCGTTTTAGTTTCGTTTTCAGTGTTGGAGTTGAAGCTAGACAGAGCAGGTGTACTGCTGTTCTCTCTGCCATGAAAAGACTATCTCTTGATGATTTGGCGAATTCAGAATTATAAATGTTCTCAGTAGTCAATGTAAACCATGTAAACAATGTAAAAGGCAGCACGGTAGCATGGTGGTTAGCATAAATGCTTCACAGCTCCAGGGTCCCAGGTTCGATTCCTGGCTGGGTCACTGTCTGTGCGGAGTCTGCACGTCCTCCCCGTGTGTGCGTGGGTTTCCTCCGGGTGCTCCGGTTTCCTCCCACAGTCCAAAGATGTGCGGGTTAGGTGGATTGGCCATGCTAAATTGCCCGTAGTGTCCTAATAAAGTAAGGTTAAGGGGGGGTTATTGGGTTACGGGTATAGGGTGGGTTTGAGTAGGGTGATCATGGCTCGGCACAACATCGAGGGCCGAAGGGCCTGTTCTGTGCTGTACTGTTCTATGTTCTAAACCTGATGCGCTTCTGTTAAAAGGTGTTTCTTTTGTCTTCTGGATGTTGTTTGGGAAGTTATTAAGGATTACTGAGTGTTATATTCTTTGGGGGTTGTATTTGAATTGATGGTTGCTAAGATGTTCACTGTATGTTTCAAAAAGCTCAACTTGAGTTCATAGAATAAACATTATTTTGCTTTAAAAAATACTTTTCCATTTCTGCTGTACCACACCTGTAGAGTGGGCCGTGTGCTCCCCATACCACAATCTAATAAAAGTTGTGGGTCAGGTGAACTCCATGATACACTTTGGGGTTCTCTAAACCCTGGGCCCATAACAGTACTTTCAGAGTGCAGTCACTGTTGTGATGTTGCCATTTTGTGCAAAGCAAGATCCCGCAGGAAACAAGGCGATAACGAGCCAGACAACCTGGTTTTGTGATGTTGATTGGGGGATTGACGACGACACTGTTCCTCCTCGGAAATTGTGCCATGGGATCCTTTAAATCCACCCAAACAGGTCGATGGGATCGCTTCCTCCCCATCTCCGTCACCCCCTTTAAGGACACCGTGCGGGGTCAGGTGGGTGCGGGGGGGGAGGGGGGGGTGGACTGAGAGGGGATCAAAATGGCTGCCGCCCCTGGGGAACCATGGGCCGGACTCTGAGATGTTCGCTGGGCAGAAGCAGTGAAGTTTCTTTGTTTGATCCCTAAGCCACAAACGGGTTACACGGGGGGTGGGCACAACAGTGGTTGGGCAATAAACTCTGGGCTCGCCGTCGGCGGCCACATCCAAGAAAGACCTTTTAAAAACTGCGTCTCAGCTAATTATCTCGAAGGCTTTAACTGGAAGGATGTTGGAGGCAGAATCGATGGTAACCTTCAGGGGAGACAATGGGCAAAGTCCCAGAATTAGTAATGTAGTTATAGATGTTAAACATAGAACATTACAGCGCAGTACAGGCCCTTCGGCCCTCGATGTTGCGTCGATTTGTGAAACCACTCTAAAGCCCATCTACACTATTCCCTTATCGTCCATATGTCTATCCAATGACCATTTGAATGCGTTTAGTGTTGGCGAGTCTACTACTGTTGCAGGCAGGGCATTCCACGCCCTTACTACTCTCTGAGTAAAGAACCTACCTCTGACATCTGTCCTGTATCTATCTCCCCTCAATTTAAAGCTATGTCCCCTCGTGCTAGACATCTCCATCCGAGGAAAAAGGCTCTCACTGTCCAGCCTATCTAATCCTCTGATCATCTTGTATGCCTCAATTAAGTCACCTCTTAACCTTCTTCTCTCCAACGAAAACAGCCTCAAGTCCCTCAGCCTTTCCTCGTAAGATCTTCCCTCCATACCAGGCAACATCCTGGTAAATCTCCTCTGCACCCTTTCCAATGCTTCCACATCCTTCCTATAATGCGGCGACCAGAATTGCACGCAATACTCCAAATGCAACCACACCAGAGTTTTGTACAACTGCAACATGACCTCATGGCTCCGAAACTCAATCTCTCTACCAATAAAAGCTAACACACCGTACGCCTTCTTAACAACCCTCTCAACCTGGGTGCCAACTTTCAGGGATCTATGTACATGGACACCGAGATCTCTCTGCTCATCCACACGACCAAGAATCTTACCATTAGCCCAGTACTCTGTCTTCCTGTTATTCCTTCCAAAATGAATCACCTCACACTTTTAATACATGTGTTTATATGTACCGGTATTTAAAAACACACATATGTATCATATATATAAGACAAATATAATGGACGCAATTCTCCGGCCGTTGGGATTCACTCTGTTCCCACTGGAAGACACCCCCACCCATGGGATCCCAGCGACGTGGGGTGACTTCAATGGGAAATCCCATTGCCAAGCAGTGGGAGTAGGGAATCTCGCCGGCAGTTGCTGAGGAACACATTGCTGGGAAGCTAGAGATTGCATAATATATATACATAGGGAACACACACATATTACACAGAAAACAAATATAGTGTACATTTACAAACACACATATCTCTATTATTTTATATTAATATGTCCCGATCAAACCAGGGCAGATAGTGAGATTTGAATCTTATAATTTACAGTGCAGAAGGAGGCCATTCAGCCCATCGAGTCTGCACTGGCCCTTGGAAAGAGCACCCAACCATCCAAGCCCACGCCTCCATCCTCTCCCCGTAATTCCCGGCTTGGGTCACTGTCTGTGCGGAGTCCAGCATGTTCTCCCCCGTGTCTGCGTGGGTTTCCTCCGGGGTGCTCCGGTTTCCTCCCACAGTCCAAAGATGCGCAGGTTAGGTGGATTGGCCATGCTAAATTACCCTTAGTGACCAAAAGGTTAGATGGCGTTACTGGGTTACAGGGATAGAGTGGAGGTGTGGGCTTAAATAGGGTGCTCCTTCCAAGGGCTGGTGCAGACTCGATGGGCCGAATGGCCTCTGTCTGCACTGTAAATTCTATGATTCTATGGACCCCACCTAATGTTTTTGGACAGGGGCAATTTATCGTGGCCAATCCACCTGACCTGCACATCTTTGGACTGTGGGAGGAAACCGGAGCATCCGGAAGAAACCCGGAAGAATGTAATGAATGAATATGATTTGAAATGTGTATAAAGCTGAAAATGTTATTAAAATATTTTTTTTTAAAATTAAGTCATAAGATTTGGAATTGAAAGCTTGCCTCAATAGCGGTCACCCTGATAACTTTCACCAACCCCATCGGGTGCCCCCTTTTAGGGAAGGAAATCTGCCGTCCTTACCCCGGTCTGGCCTACTCGTGACTCCAGGCCCAGGGCAATGTGGTCGACTCTTAAATGCTCCCCCTGAAATGGCCGAGCGAGCCACTCAGTCCAAGGATGGGCAATCAGGGATGGGCAACAAATACCCGCCTTGCCCACCTCCCAGTGAAAAAAAATCAAAGGCGTACACTGCGGAAATGGGAAAGGTTTCCGGGGTTGCGGGAGGCTGTGGAACTGAGCTGGTGGAGATACAATGGGCCAAATGGTCCCCCCCCCCCCCACTGCGCTGTAGGAGTCGCAACTCTAGCTGGGTCTGACATTGGACGAGCCCGCCTCCCGCTCGTTACCTGTCTCGATGTGGCGCGTGCGGTCCCGGTCACGCATGAGGTAAGAGAACTCGATACATTTCTCCTTGATGCGGTTCTGCCGGACGCTCAGGCACAGTTCACTGACCAGCGCCAGGGCGTTTCGGCACAGCTCTTCCTCGCCGTCCCCGGACATCGCGCCACAGCATCGCCTTCGCACGAGGAGAGGAGAGGAGTAGAAACTGCGCCCAGCTTCCCGACGGCGACTTGGATTTGGGGGGGGGGGGGGGGGGGAGACCTTCAGCCGGGTGACGGGTTTCACCTGCGACAATCCAGGATCCTGTGGAGGGACAGAGGGAAATCGAATCACAATCCGGGCCCCTTCTTGGAAAGGGGTTTTGACTGAAAGGGACGGTTAGGGAGGTGGGGGGCCAGAATCCCCTTGAAAATTTCAACCCTCAATCTTTAAGTCTGCGGATCGCAACTGGGGGAGAAGCCAGCTCCTTTCTCAATGGGGAATTCGGGCAAATCGATTGGGATCGGTCACAGTACAAGCTCCAGTTGTGCATGGCCTGGGCCGAAACGCGGGTGGACGAGCACAGGCCTCAACAGGCCTTGCTTCTCGACTGGCGGGAGAAGCGGCCAACGGTTACTACTTCCTGGATCAGGGGTCGCGGGGCCTTTTGCGTCTTGGAGGGTGACACGCCTTCGCTGCGGACTGTGGTCCCTGAGCCAGGGGCTACCCGGTTACCCCCTCGCCCGTGTTATCTCGGCACAGGCTGGCAGCGCCCATTCTCGCGATCTGCGTTTCTCCCAGGGGGCAGGGGTCTTGAGAGGCCTCTTGAATTTTCAAAATCCGGTCGCTGATCCCGAGCCGCTGCTTATTGCGGGGAACTGTGATGAATCCTCGGACGAACGTCACCTTCAAATTGCAGCTTCATTTTTCGGGAAGAACATTCAAGATGTTCAGAGCAGTGACTAATCATTCTCACAGTTGAAAGTCATTATGAAGTTGGCCTCTTCTGCTGCTCTTGCCTGCAAGGAAGAACGTATCTCGTAAGGAACAGTGCATTAAAAAAAAGGAGAATTTATTTCTTATTGGCTGCTTCATTATCACATCACACTCGGCTCCCAAATATATCTGGGCCCACCTACACACAGCTTTGATGTGGTATGGCCAAATGTAGAATTACCACCAAGGATCAGAAATCGGAGCTTGTGCTCTGAGTGCAATTAGCAACCAAGTCAGAACCCCCCCCCCCCCCCCCCCCCCCGCCCCCCGCCGCACCCCACTTAAACATGGACCCTGGGGGAGTGTGCGCAATGAGAATGCACGAGGCCTGAATATTTCCTGTCCGCACACACTCTCCATCTTCACTCTCTCTCTATTTCTTCAACATCTCTCTCTGTCTTTCCTCAAGCTCTCTCCCTCCCCCTTCTCTCCCCGTCTTTTCCTCTTCCCCCCTCTCTCTCTCACACACATACACACTCATCCCTTCTCTCTCTTTCTCTGCTTTTCCCTGCCCTGCTCCCTCTCTCTGTCTTTCCCCTTCTTTTTCTCTTTCTCTCCCCTTTCTTTCTTCTACTCTGCCTTTTCCCTCCCATCCTCCCTCTATCTCTCTCCCCCTTCTCTCTCACTATGTCTTTCCCCTCCCCTCCTCCCTCTCTATCTCTCCCCCTCTCTCTCTGTCTTTCCCCTCCCCTCCTCCCTCTCTATCTCTCTCCCCCTTCTCTCTCTGTCTTTCCCCTCCCCTCCTCCCTCTCTATCTCTCTCCCCCTTCTCTCTCTGTCTTTCCCCTCCCCTCCTCCTCTCTATCTCTCTCCCCCTTCTCTCTCCTTCTCGTACTATGTCTTTCCCCTCCCCTCCTCCTTCTCTGTCTGTCTTTCCCCTTCTCTCTCTCCATCTTTCCCCTTTTATTTCTCTTTCTCTTCCTTTCTCTCCCACACTCTGCCTTTCCCCTCCTCTCCTCCCACTTTCCCCCTCATTCTCTCTCTCTCTCTCTCGCCGCCTTCTTTCTCTCCCACACTCTGCCTTCCCCCTCCCCTCCCTCCATTCTCTCTCTCTCTGTCCTTCCCCTTCACTCTCTCTCCCTGCCAGCTTTTCTCATTCTCTCCATCATCTGTTCCTTCATTGCTTTTCTGCACCCCTCTCATTTCTCACCGTTTACACACTCGCTTCGTTTCTAATCCTCACACACGTTATTAACCCTTTGCGTTGCTCTCTGGCGAGGTCAGTTTATTGTGGTTAATCCATTCTCTCACTCAGCTTCATTGAAGCCTACTTGAAATGAAAACCGCTTATTGTCACGAGTAGGCTTCAAATGAAGTTACTGTGAAAAGCCCCTAGTCGCCACATTCCGGCGCCTGTTCGGGGAGGATGGTACGGGAATTGAACCGTGCTGCTGGCCTGCCTTGGTCTGCTTTAAAAGCCAGCGATTTAGCCCAATGCTATACTAGCCCCTTTGTGACAATAAGTGATTATTATTATTATGTCCATGCCCAAAGATGGACAGGTTAGGCGGATTGAACACGCTATATATTATCCCTTAGTGTCCAAAGATGTGCAGGTTAGGTGGGGTTATGGGGCCAGGGGGTTGGGTGGGAGTGGGCTTAGGTAGGATGCTCTATCAGAGGGTCAATGGAGACGCAATGGACCGAATGGCCTCCTTATAGACTAGGGATTTCATAGATTCTATGAATATACACTGATTAGAATCAGTGTGTAAACGGTGAGAAATGAGAGGGGTGCAGAAAAACAATGAAGGAACAGATGATGGAGAGAATGAGAAAAGCTGGCAGGGAGAGAGAGTGAAGGGGAAAGACAGAGAGAGAGAGAGTGGAGAGAGAGAGAGGGGAGGAGGGGAGGGGGGAAGGCAGAGTGTGGGAGAGAAAGAAGGCGGCGAAAGAAGAGTGGGACATGAAGAAAGGAAACCTTTAAAAAAGTAATTCATTCGGAACTTTCTACTATGTTGAAAAATAGTCACTTCACCACTGGGCAATAAAAGTATCAGTCTTTCAGAACCTTTAAAGTATCAATAACAAAAGCATAAATCCTTGAAACCATTTAACCCGTAAATAAACATTGTGAAATTGACAGCAGAGATCAGAGAGCCTGAATGTCATTCAATAATGTTTTCTCTGGCGTGCAATAATTTCGACAAGCATAATGGATATCAGGGCTCTCTTGGCTGAGAGAAGGTTTTTTTTTGGGTGGGGGGCAGACAGGAAAGTTAGGTTGAGGCCATGATCAAATCCGCCATATTTTAATTGAATGAGGGGCAGTGTCGAAGGACTAAAGGTTCTTATCCTGCACTTATTTCTCATGATCTCAGGTTAAGCTCATGTACATTTGATTGTGAGTTGAGCTGGGAAAGAGTATGCTTTGGTGTGATGCTCCCCAAGTCAAATAGCCGGCCAATATTTCATGTCTGGTCTTTCAGGCATTGAAAGACCCTAGAAAATAGGCCATGACCCATATATTCCAATCAATCCAGACATCCAGAATGGCAAATGGGACATTAACCCCTTCTCGTCCTGTTTCTGAGGGACACCATGGCGGCACAGTGGCTAGCTCTGCTGCCTCACAGTGCCAACCTGGATTGGATTCCGACCTTGGGTGACTGTCTGTGTGGCGTTTTCACGTTCTCCCCGTGTCTGCGTGGGTTTCCTCCGGATGCTCCGGCTTCCTCCCACAATCCAAAGGGGCGCAGGTTAGGTGGATCGACCATGGATTAAGGTTACGGACATGGGGCGGGGGAGGGGGCCTGGGTGAGGGTGCTCTTTCGGACGGTCGGTGAAGACTCGATGGGCCGAATGGCCTCCTTCGGCACTGCAGGGATTCTATGATCCTGTAATCTGTCAGAAGTCTTGGATAGACTAAAATGATCAGATTATCGCAGTGCTGTGTCTGGGACATAACTGTGCGCAAATTGGCAGCGGGGCATCCTCCATTTGAGCAAGTGCTTCATTGTTTGCTATGTGCTTGGGAAAATGCCCTGGCTAAATGGGATAGTATTTCTTTCATTGTCTTTCGCGTCCCTTGACGTCGCCATGCTGATTTATCTCAGAGGAATATAGTGTTCAATTCTGGTCGCCACATTACCAGAGGGATGTGGAGGCTTTGGAAAGTGTACAGAAGTGGTTTACTCGGATATCGCCTGGTATGGGTGGGCATTAGCCATGAGGGGAGGTTGGATAAACTCGGTTTGTTCTCACTGGAACGACGGAGCTTGAGGGGTGACCTGATAGATTATGAGGGGCATGGACAGAGTGGATAGTCAGAAGCTTTTTCCCAGGGTGGAAGAGTCAATTACTAGGGGGCATAGCTTTAAGCTGCGAGGGGAAAAGTTTAGAGGAGATGTACGAGGCAAGTTTATTTACACAGAGGGTAGTGGGTGCCTGGAACTCGCTGCCGGAGGAGGTGGTGGAAGCAGGGACGATAGTGACGTTTAAGGGGCATCTTGACAAATACATGAATAAGGTGGGAATAGACCCCGGAAGTGTAGAAGGTTTTAGGTTAATAATAATATTTATTAGTGTCACAAGTAGGCTAACACTAACACTCCAATGAAGTTACTGTGAAAATCCCCTCGCTGCCACACTCCGGCGCCTGTTCGGGTACACAGAGGGAGAATTCAGGATGTCCAATTCACCTAACAAGCACGTCTTTCGGGACTTGCGGGAGGAAACCGGAGCGCCCGGAGGAAACCCTCGCAGACACGGGGAGAACGTGCAGACTCCGCACAGACAGTGACCCCGGCCGGGAAACAACAGTGCTAACCACTGTGCTACCATGCCGCATGGGCAGCCGCCAAGGCCGGCGCAGGCCTGGAGGGCTGAAAGGCCTGTTCCTCTGCTGTACTTTCCCTTGTTCTTTGATCTTTGAAGACCCTTTCCAATTAAAGAATCTTCTGCAGGCGCACAGTCAAAATGATTCTGTGTTCTGGCAGTATCTTAAGCTGTTGTCTCAAAGATCAGTGAAGCAGCAAGGGTTTCTTGTAACAATCCGGCTGTCTTTCTCCCTCTCTCCTAAATATCAGCTCAACGTCCCTCAATCTCTGGATAGCTGTTTTCTGCAAAGAAGCCCATTTCAGCTTAGCCCGTTCAAGCACAATGACTCCTATTTGCTTTGCTCCGATTCAGTTCGATTTCCCAAGGATCCCTTGCACGGAGAAATCGTAAGCCCTTTTCTTCTGGGCTCAGACAGTGCGCTCCAGCTCAGCGGAGCGGTGAGCATTTGCAACACAGCGCAATCTATTTTTAAAGCTGGTGGTTGCAGCAGAGGAGAGATTATTCCCCCCCCCCCCCCCCCCCCCCCGGCTCCTGAAAATGCCTCTCGATGTCTGGCCCCGGGGGCTGGGGCACGCTCCCTGGGCAGACGTTCCCCCCCCCCCCCTGCCCCCCCCTCCCCCCCCCACCTCAGCGCTTCGCTGAGGGAGTGCCGCACTGTCGGCGGAGCAGTCTTTCCGAGCCGGAGTGACCACCTCGCTGTCTGTGGGAGCCTCCTCTGTGCAAATTGGCTGCCCCGCTTCCCTATGGTGACCAAAGAGTACTTAATTGGCCGCTGAACACCTTGGGGCATCCCGGAGTCTTGGAAGTATTTGCGGGAATATCCCGGGAGTTTTCGAGGGGCAGGAATGAACCAATATTGAAATGGGAGTGGGGGGGGAGGTCCGAGGAACGAGCCGATAATTACAGGGTGTGGTCCAGGAATGAACCAATAATTATGGGAGGGGGATTCCCCCCCCCGCCCCCCCCCCCCCCCCCCCAGTATTTACAGGGGATTCTGAGGAATGAGCCAATATTTACGGATGGGGGAATCGGGTCGCATGGATGAGCCAATGATTACAGGAGGGAGGTCCTAGGAAGGAGCCAATAATTGCAGGGGGGGGGGTCCTCGGAATGAGCCAATAATTGCAGGGGGATCCTAGGAATGAGCTAATAATTGCAGGGGGAGTCCTACGAATGAGCCAATAATTATAGCGGAGTCCCAGGAATGGGCCAATAATTATAGCGGAGTCCCAGGAATGAGCCAATAATTATAGCGGAGTCCCAGGAATGGGCCAATAATTACAGGAATGCACTAAAAATGAGCCAATATTTGTGGGTTGGAGAGGGGGGGGGGGGGGGGGGGGTCCAGGAATGAGCTAATAATTACAGGGGGTCCTCGGAATGAACCAATAATTACAGGGGGTTGTCAGAATGAGCTATGAATCACAAGGGGTTCCTAAAAATGAGTCAATAATTACAGGGGGTCTGAGAAGTGAGACAATCTCTAATATAACTGGAGTGACACTCAAAAAGGCAAAACGATCACAATATATCGCTGAAAAGAGAGACATGTTGCCGAAGCTTTTTGCCTGGCACTCATCAGGGCAAACACAAGGATGCCAAATTTCAAACGGTCACAATAATTTATACTGCAGGAGAAAAGGGTGGCTGATTGGCTGGCAAGTTGTCTCTGATGGCCTGCGCGTTGCCGTGGAGAAAGCAATGGGGAACTATCGGCTCCCCAACCTCCCGGGTAATTCAAAAGAGACGGGCGGCTTGAACATATTCCTTTTGTTTGCAGGCAATGGGTCCCAGCGTGTGAATGCACCTCACTTCGAGCAAGCACAAACGAGCCTCACGAGCATGGCCGATTATCCTAAATTGGTTGTGCGTGTAGCCATTGGCGCTCTCAGGGTTATTCAGTGGGTGCTGCCCAATCACGAAATCGCATCTAGCAGTACATATATTTTTGGTCATATGCTTGTGGCTGCACTGGCAGCATTCAATGCATGAATGGGAGGGTGGAGTGGGCACCCATGGGTGCTTCTTGCCGCGTGCATCTCCCACTCTGGCTGACTCTGCGTGCTGACTGATGGTGTCCTGACTACGGGTCCTCTGCCCACAGACCTGGGGAGGGTGTAACAGCTGGTGCAATGCTGCATGGCCTAGTCCCAGTCAGCCTATTAAACAGATGTTGCCCGCGGAGATCACCAGCTGATTCCTGAAGCCTTCCCGCTTCGAGGAACCTCCATCTAACCGGCTAATGTTGCTAAGCAACAGTCCTAACAAAAAAAAAAATCTGACGAATGCCAGTCCTTTTGTCGTCGAACATGTTTTCGTGTTGGTTGACATCCTCCTTCCTCAGGTTTTGGTCAGATGATTGGACCCATAAAGCAGCTCTGGCCACCCCCCCACCCAACACCACCGCCCCCCCCAACACCAAACCCCTCCCACCCCCCCAACACCACCCCAACACCATCCCCCACCACCCGTAACGCGCTTTGCAATCAATGACGCACTCCCGAAGCGTTGTTGTAAAGTAGGGAACATGGCAGCCAATTTCCGCACAGCGCGATCCCACAAACAGCGACGTGATCGTCTTGTTTCCGGGATGTTTTGTGCGAGGGGGTAACTATTCGTCCGGGACATCGGGGAGCACCTCCCCTCCTCTCCCTCGGAACAGTCGCCTCCGGGATCGCTTCCTGGTGCCGGAACACTCAATTCTGGAATTCTGGGTCCCAGCCGCTCCACCTCTGAAATGAAATGAAATTCGCTTATTGTCACGAGTAGGCTTCAAATGAAGTTACTGTGAAAAGCCCCTAGTCGCCACATTCCGGCGCCTGTTCGGGGAGTCTGTTACGGGAATCGAACCGTGCTGCCGGCCTGCCTTGGTCTGCTTTCTAAGCCAGCGATTTAGCCCTGTGCTAAACATCCACCCCTGAGACGCTCCTTGAAGCTGGCCTCTCTGACCGAAACTTTGGCTGACCAACTTAGCATCTCCTCACTTTTGCTTTTGGAATTCACGTTGTAGAAGGAGGCCATTCGCTCCATCGGGTCTGCACCGGCCCTCGGAAAGAGCACCCGACTTAAGCTTACGCCCACGCCTCCACCCTATCCCCGTAACCCCACCTAACCTTTTGGATACTGAGGGGCGATTTAGCGCGGCCAATCCACCTGACCCGCACACCTTTGGACTGTGGGAGGAAACCGGAGCACCCGGAGGAAACCCACGCAGACACGGGGGGAGAACGTGCAGACTCCACACAGACAGTGACCCAAGCCGGGTATCGAACCTGGGGCCCTGACGCTGGGAAGCAACAGTGCTAACCACCGTGCTACCGTGCTGGTATGTCAGTGCAACCGTGTCATTGCAGCCCCCTCTTTGGAGATGTTCAGCTGGGGCTCCCCGTGAGGCCATGAGCACACGGACGCTTCCTGATCGAGCAACGCCCCCCCCCCCCCCCCCCCCCCCCCCCCCGCCTGGTTTAAAATACACCAACATCTCCCGCAGACTGATGGGAGTTTGAGAGCGAATCTAGTACAACAGCTTTGCTGTCACAGCCTCAGGTCACGGTGAGACATATCAATTTGGATCCTTTAATTATTCCTCTTCCTGACCCTCCTTCCCTGCTGCTTTGTGCTAATTAGTCTCCTGTCTCAACGAGTAAGGTTCTTTCACTCTCTCTCTCGCTCTTTCTTCTGTTCTCTCTCTCTCTCTCTCTCTCTCTCTCGGGCCCTCGGTTCACAAGCAGCGATGGGGCCTCCGCTAACCCCACAGTCAGCGGCGGCACTCGCTCACCTGCGAGATTTATCGGCGGGTCGCCTGCCCACGGAGCAACCCGACACCCTGATCCAACCCCTCACCCCCCTTCCCCCACATGGGATGGCCGTCGGGGGCCTACACCTGGGCCACGTTGCCGCTCCCGAACCTGCTTGTGCCATCGCACCAAGCGGCTGGGTTCCCTGGGCAGATCGGGAGATTGGAAGGCCATTCGGCCCCTCTAAACCGCTCTGCCCTTCACTGAGATGAGGGGTGGTCCTCGACTCCTCCTTCCTGCCAGCCCCTCCCCGCAAAACTCTTGACTCCCTTGTCCCAACGAAATTCTCCTTCGCCGGGCGCTGAATACCTTGTATGGCCCGGCCTTCAAGGTTCTCTGTGGGACAGAACTCCCACCCGCTGAGAGAAGCATTTCCTCCTCCTCCCTTCTTATCCATGTGCCCCTAGTTCTAGATCCAACCTCCCCCCCCCCCCCCCTCCCCCCGCCCGTGAAGGAAATCTCCTCTCAGCATCCATCCTGTCAAAGCCCCCTCAGAATCGTACACATTTCAATAAGATCTTCTCTCATTTTTATCTACACACCCAGAGATATGCAGCAGGAACCTTGGCTGGGCTTGCCTTTCCCTAGATAAGGAACTGCGACACTTCACTGCATTGGTGAGGGGGGCGCTGCATTGGCGGAAGTGGTGTCTTTCAGAGGGGGTATTAAGCCGGGGCCCCCACCTGCCTCCTCGGGGGGGGGGGGGGGGGGGGGATGCAGAAGGCCCTCCAGCCACCCTTTCAAAGAAGAGTTCGATATGAGGGGTGGCACGGTGGCACAGTGGTTAGCACTGCCGCCTCACAGGACCGGGTCAGATTCCGGCCTTGGGTCACTGTCTGTGCGGAGTCTGCACGTTCTCCCCCGTGTCTGGGTGGGTTTCCTCCGGGTGCCCCGGTTTCCTCCCCCAAGTCCAAATGTGTGCAGGTTGGGTGGATTGGCCAATGCTAAATTGCCCCTTAGTGCCCAAAGCTGTACAGGTTAGGTGGGGTTACGGGGCTAGGGCTGGGGAGCGGGCCTAGGTAGGGTGCTCTTCCAGAGGGCCAGTGCAGACTCGATGGGCCAAATGGCCTCCTTCTGCACTGAAGGGATTCGGTGACTCTACGATGACCGGGCCAATATTCATCCCTCGATCAACATCACGTTGCTGTTGGTGGGAGCTTGCTGTTCACTAATTGGCTGTCCAGTTACCTTCATTACGACACTTCATCTTGTCTCACTGGGGCAGCTGGAGGTTGTGAAAGGTGCTCCATAAATGTAAATCTTTATTTCTTCAATGTGCATCTCACTCCCACCGCCCGAGGTCAAATCAGCTAACCAAGCAATCAGGCAAAAAATGTATAATTTGCCTGATTAAACCCATTATAGAAAAGAATATCAAATGGAGCACAGGACCATTCAGTATATTTTTTGACAAATGGTGGTATCTGGCTCTTTTAATGGGATTAACTCCCGCTGGTACTCCCTTGACAAAGCTTTTTTTATCCGAATACTTCACCCGTTGAGAATCGAAGATTCAGAGAGTGGAATTTAACGGAGTGGATGGGGGTCACACCCGTCGGCTGGGAGAACCAGCCCCCGTGGCCTGGTTTGGGAAGGCTGGTCAAGTTAAAGTCACTCAGGCATTCAACAGGGCAGCATTGGGTCTTCCTTCGGTGGGGGAAGGTCAAGGACCCTGTAGGCAGTTGCCCCTCCCATCAACAGCAAGCGACCAAGAGATCCATCCTCAAGTTGGGGGCACAGTGGTTAGCACGGTTGCTTCACAGCTCCAGGGTCCCAGGTTCGATTCCCGGCTTGGGTCACTGTCTGTGCGGAGTTTGCACGTTCTCCCCCGCGTCTGCGTGGGTTTCTTTCCGGGGGTGCTCCGGTTTCCTCCCACATTCCAAAGATGTGTAGGTTAGTTGGATTGGCCAGGCTGAATTGCCTTAGTGACCAAAACGTTTGGGTGGGGTCACTGGGTTATGGGGATAGGTTGGGAGGTGTGGGCTTGGGTGGGGCGCTCTTTCCAAGGGCCGGTGCAGACTCGATGGGCTGAATGGCCTCCTTCTGCACTGTGATTTGTGTGAAACTATGAAATCGTATTTGCACAGTGGGCTAAACAGCTGGCTTGTAATGCAGAACAAGGCCAGCAGCACGGTTCAATTCCCGTACCGGCCTCCTCGAACAGGCGCCGGAATGAGGCGACTAGGGGCTTTTCACAGTAACTTCATTTGAAACCTACTCGTGACAATAAGCGATTATTATTATTATTATTATTAAAATCCCCTCTGGTCCAACACCCTGCCATGAGTAGAAACATCCTCCCGACATCGACCCTGTCGAATCCCCTCAGAATCTTCTGTGCTGGGAAACTGAGGTAAAAACCGTTCTCCCCGTAACCCCTGCACTAAGGGGAACAATGCCGGCGTCGCTAATCTCGCCGCGCAACTCGAGTTCCTCATCCCCGTTACAGCACCGGTAAAATCTCCCCTGCCCCCAGCCCGAGTCCTGGCTGTCCTGCTATAGTGCGTCGCCAAGACCCTAGCACCCAATGACAGCTGAGGCCTCATCGGTAAACTGTGAATTTCAGCTTAACGCCCTTGCCCGTGTATTCCGCCTTGCGCCTCGGAGTGTGCGATGCTGCCATGCAGAACCTTCCGGCTTGGCTGGGACAGTCGTGTCGCCGCTCTCGCTGGTGTTCTTGACTGCCCTCTCCCCGTTGTGGTTTTGCCATCTCCCAATTTCGGATGTCTGACCCGGGCAATGAGGCGGCGCCATTGGTCACGTTGAGCAATGGGTCCCACGCGAGGGTCACCTTCAGGGAGTAATGGCCTCCGGATGATGTCAGCGGCCTAGCCCGAGCAAGTTTGGAAGGAATGGGAATCGAGCCCTGAGGAAAAGTCAGCACGGGGGGGGGGGGGGGGGGGGGGGGGGGGGGGGGGGGCAGGAAAGGAAAATCCCGACAACTGGAGAATTCCGGCCATGATCACAGGATGAAGCGAATAGGCATGATACTTTTTGCTGAGGTCACTTCTGAGGGGCGGCACTGCTGCCTCACAGCGCCAGGGTCCTGGGTTCGATTCCCCGCTGGGTCACCGTCTGTGCGGAGCCTGCACGTTCTCCCCGTGTCTGAGTGGGTTTCCTCCGGGTGCTCCGGTTTCCTCCCACAGTCCAAAGATGTGCAGGTTAGGTGGATTGGCCCCTTAGTGTCCAAAGATGTATAGATTAGTGGGGTTATGGGGCTACCGGGGGGGGGGGGGGGGGGACACGGGTGGGCTAGGTAGGGTGCCCTTTCAGAGGGTTGGTGCCAACTCAATGGGCCGAATGGCCTCCTTCTGCACTATGGCTGTGGACCAACCAAAGACTGAGAAAGCAACCCAGTGTCGGGATGCGAAAGGATCGATGTGATGGACAGTTGTTGTTGAGCTGAAGGATGGAAGGAGCCTGAGAACTCTGAATGGCAAAGCACAGCTGGAACGAGAGCGTCGAGGAGGGGAGTTCCTCTGCAGAAGCATCAGCCCCGATCAGATCAAATCCAGTTGGACTGGAGTCAACCTGGACTGTCTACCTCGGGGGTAACTATGTTGCCGATTGCATTGTAACTCTTTGGGTTTACGCTTTGTGTTCGTAAAGGTGTTGGAGATGCAATAACACGCCAGTTATAATTCTCTATCCTTTGTACGTAATATGGGGGGAGATCCATCGGCAAAGATAATCCCACATCTCCCAGTTGCCAGGCACAAGTCCTTTTCTTTGAAGCATTCTGTAGTGGGTTTGAAATGCTCTCTAAACAATTGATCGGATGGGTGACAGGTGGGGACAATGGGCAGAGTTTTTGCCCCAGGGTAGAAATCCTGAGTTCGGGGGCATATCTGGGCCAGATTACGCTCTTCCACTCCCTTCGGGCAAGTACCCGGGACTACTATTTCCCATTCACCCCTGGTCTGTGTACGCTGACGGAATGAACTCCATCTTGCTTAGTCCCATTGCGCCTTCTCAGCAAGAGGCCAACCGTCGACCTTCTTGCTGAAAAACTGTCTCGAACCACGAAGGTGAAATGTCGCTGGGAACAGAGCCGTGTCGTCGGAGGTTTCCATCTTCCACTCATCAGGGCCAACACAAGAATGCGAAATTTCAAATGGTTACAACAGTGCGCGAGTAGCGACGCTAACAACCGATTTAATCAAACCAATCAGTCACGCTCGTCGTGTGGCTCATTTACACTCGCTATAAGTGTAAGTGTAAAGTCGCCATTTTCCCAGATGACCAGAGGCTGCTTTCCCCTTTGAGGAGGAGAGAGCTGGCGATTTAACCTCAGGGTCATCGCACCTCAGGAGAGGGGCAAGGTTGAGAAGGCGGGGGCTTCATGAGTAACATCAGCCGGTGCGGGGATTGAACCCACGCTGCTGACCTCGCCCTGCATCACGAACCAGCTGCCCAGCGAACTAAGCTAAACCGGCTCCCTCGCAAAAAAATGTCATGAATCCATGCAGGGGGTGGCACGGTGGCATAGTGGTTAGCACTGCTGCCTCACAGTGCCGAGTCCCTGGTTCGATCCCGGTTCTGGGTCACTCTCCGTATGGAGTTTGCACATTCTCCCCCGTGTCTCTATGGGTCTCACCCCCACAACCCAAAGATGTGCAGGGGAGGCGGATTGGCCATGCTAAATTGCCCCTCAATTGGAAAACAAAAGAATTAGATCATAGAATTTACAGTGCAGAAGGAGGCCATTTGGCCCATCGAGTCTGCACCGGCTCTTGGAAAGAGCACCCTACCCAAGGTCCACACCTCCACCCTATCCCCATAACCCAGTAACCCCACCCAACACTAAGGGCAATTTTGGACGCTAAGGGCAATTTATCATGGCCAATCCACCCAACCTGCACATCTTTGGACTGTGGGAGGAAACCGGAGCACCCGGAGGAAACCCACGCACACACGGGGAGGATGTGCAGACTCCGCACAGACAGTGACCCAAGCCAGAATCGAACCTGGGACCCTGGAGCTGCGAAGCAATTGTGCTAACCACTATGCTACCATGCTGCCCAGTACTCTAAACTTTTTCTTAAATGAGTCCATGCAGGGATCTATTCTCTGCAAACTAAACAAATATGTTTAAAGCCTTGCGCCATTTCTGAATTACCCAGGGAGAATGGGAAGCTGATAGGTTCTCAGTTGCTTCCTCCGTGGCAACGCCTCAGCCAATCAGATTCACCTTAACAACCAAACGGCTGCCTTTTCTTCTGTTGTATAAATTGTTGCGATAGTTTGAAATTTGGCACTCTTGCATTTGACCTGATAATTGCAGAATGAAAAGCTTCGACAACCTGTCTCTTTTCGACAACATTCCTGCTCTATAAGCCCAACGAGGGCGGATGCAAGGTGACCCGAGTGTGGGCTGCAAGTGGCTTTGGAATTACTGACGGACAACTGCTCAGGTAGTGACTGAGGGGAGAATGGGAATAAAAAATAAAAATAAAGCTCGGACAGCTCTGTTTGGTGACCTAGACTGGGTGATATTAACACAGCAAATGGTAATGTTTCTGTTTTAAAAATTAATGATGAACTCAGTATTTACAGAGAGCTAACCAGGAATGTGTTTGTATCTGTGGGTATGTTAGCATCCTGGGCCCTGGAATCCGCAACAATGCACCAGCTTTGGGTATCCATGGCCATTCTGTCCTGCTGGATGCTCGTATCCATACTGATTTTAGCATGTTCATAAAAGTGTAGGACTGTCAATAGAAAAAGCAGCAATCCCAATATATCAGGTACAACTCCCTCTACGCTGTCACCATCAAACACTCCCAGGGCAGGTACAACACGGGGTTAAATACAGAGTAAAGCTCCCTCTACACTGTCCCCATTAAACACCCCCAGGACAGGTACAGCACGGGGTTAGATACAGAGTAAAGCTCCCTCTACACTGTTCCCATGAAATACTCCCAGGACAGGTACAGCACGGGGTTAGATACCGAGTAAAGCTCCCTCTACACTGTCACCATCAAACACTCCCAGGACAGGTACAGCACGGGGTTAGATACAGAGTAAAGCTCCCTCTACACTGTCACCATCAAACACTCCCAGGGCAGGTACAGCACAGGGTTAGATACAGAGTAAAGCTCCCTCTACACTGTCCCCATCAAGCACTCCCAGGACAGGTACAGCACGCGGTTAGATACAGAGTAAAGCTCCCTCTACACTGTTCCCATCAAACACTCACAGGACAGGTACAGCACGGGGTTAGATACAGAGTAAAGCTCCCTCTACACTGTCCCCATCAAACACTCCGAGGACAGGTACAGCACGGGGTTAGATACAGAGTAAAGCTCCCTCTACACTGTCCCAACAAACACTCCCAGGACAGATACAGCACGGGGTTAGATACAGAGCAAATCTCACAGAAGGGAGGGCACGTGATTCGTTACAGCGTAATGTCAGAAATGGGCCTTGTTGTTGAACGGCATTCAGACATTTGATGTATCTGAAGACAGCTGAGAATCGCCTGTCAGCCGGTTCAGATATTCTTCCCTAAACGGCATCCGTGAACCAGATGGGATTTGAGGAAATTCTGATAGTTTCACCATTTCTAAAGCCAACCTTTTGATCTCCTAAATTTAAGAAAGCTGGAATCTGAATTCATATAGCGCCGTTTGGCTTCTATGTCGCCAGATGATTAGTCCAATAATGTTGGCACGAAAGTGCCGTAACTACCATTTAATTATCGTTTTGATCCTTTACTTCTTCACACCTTGAGTCTGTTTCCTCATTTCCTCCATGTAAAATGTAACAACAGACGGCCGGTGCCTTCAATATCACCCCATCATCAATTAACTTGCTTCTCAGCAATCTCCTGAAGTCAGTTATAGGCCTTTCCACACTGAGCTGTATTGTGGTATCAGATGCTGATTACATTTAATCTGTCAAAAGACGTTTCCTGAGTCCTTCATAATTGAGGACACATTTACGAAGCGAGAAAAGCTGTGTTCCAACAAAGTCCTGTCGGAGAAATTGAATGTTTGCTCCGGGCCCTCTGGGATATTAGATTTATTTGTCTGTTCGGCGATGTGGGCATCGCTGGGTGCGTTGGCATTTACTGCCCCGCCCCCCCCGTGCCTCGCCACCCTCGAGCAGCTGGCATTGCCCCCCCCCCACAACCCTTCAGCTCCCTCTGCCAACTGAGTGCAGGGTCCTCAGCCTGGGCAGGCCCTCCCTCTTTCCACCCCATCTCCAGAGCGCGGCGTCCACGTTGCCCAGGAACCCTCCCATCTGAGATTGGCAAGAGATGGGTGGGTGGGTTGAGCGGTTTGCGGGCGGGGGGAGGGAGTTTGGAGTCAGGGGTGGGACAGGAATGAGAAGCTCAAATTTCCTGCCTGTTGGAAAGAGCTTCATCTTAGGGGCGGACGTTAATGCCCTCCCCCATGGCAGGTTTGGCGACCGGGGGGGTGGGGGGGGGCATTTAATCGGCCGGGAGAATGGCGGATAGGGATCCCACTGCTCCCCTGCCTATTGATGCCCCTGGTTGGCCAACCACTCATACCACCGCCAGGTGTATTGTGGGGGACCTCACCATGCGGAAATGTCTAGCCCTGCTTCCGAAGATGGGGTTCTCATGACCTGGCATGGAAATATGTGGGGTGGGGGGGGGGGCCATGCCCTCTGAGGACCACGCCCTCGCCGCTGATCGTGGCCCACCCTCCCCCAGGGACACCACCCCCAAATCTTACCTGGGGCCTGAGTCCATTGGCATTCCTGGGCCTCAAGTGGGTGCAGTACCATCAGCAACCACTGCTTCCCTGGAGGCGCTGCTGACCAATGGAGCCATTGGCCATCCAGCCAGACTTTCCCCCCCACCCCCCCAGCCCTCGACCCACTCAGGGTCCATGTACCTAGGGAAGGTTTGCCAATGCACAGTTAGGGGCCTAATCATACATTTAAAAAAAGTAAATTTAGAGTACCCAATTCGTTTTTAGCAATTAAGGGTCAATGTAGCGTGGCCAATCCACCCACCCTGCACATCTTTGGGTTGTGGGGGTCGAAACCCACGCAGACACGAGGAGAATGTGCAAACTCCACACGGACAGTGACCCCGGGGCCAGGATCGAACCTGGGACCTCGGCACCGTGAGGAAGCAGTGCTAACCACTGCACCACCAGGTGGGGGTGGGGGGGGGGTTTGAAAGGATATCTCTCTCCAGCTGGTGGGCAAGAACCCTGTCACTTCCATTCAATACCACCCCCATTCCCCCCCCCCCCCCATATTTTCAGATGACCGCAGGAGCAAGAGTAGGCCTTTCGGGCCTTCGAGGGGGCTCAAGATTGCAGCTGATTTACCTCAACCTCATGACTCCATATCCCTTAGTGCCTTCAACAGAACTCTATCGATCTCTGTCTCCAGTAAACGCAAGGACCGAACATCCCTGGGGTGGAGAATTCCGAAGATTCAGAGTGAAGACATTTCTCCTCAACTCAGTTCAAAAATGGCCGCCGCTTTACCCTGAGACTCTGACTCTGTGTTCTAGATTCTCTCGGCCATGGATGGGGGAGGGGCGGGGGGGGGGGGGGGGGGGGGGGGGGGGGGGGGTGAGGTGGTGCGGGGGGGCATTTTCCCAGCATCCAGCCTGTCAAATCCCCTTCAGAAAGTTCTCATCTTGGATGAGATCACCCCTCTCATTCTTCCAATCCCTTCACCGTGTTAGCCAACCTTGCCGAACACTGGGCTGCCTGCTCGCCCGGCTACAAGCGGCGAATTGGAACGCAGTGCAGGAGCTGTGGTGCTCCCCATTAAAGCTGCTGTCTGAAGGATGTTATCCGGAGCCTGTGCAAAGATTTTTCTTCAAACAAGTCATTTTGATGCCCCTCAGCAACTTATTACTAATGGATTGATGTTCTCCTGTGCTGTTTCTGACTCACTCCGTGTTGTCTCTCCTAAGGCCTCGCATTTTATTTAAAGCTAACGAGCGGAGAGCGATGCCATGGGAGCCTTGCAACCCCCCCCCCCCCCCCCCCCACCCCCCCCCCCCCCCCCCACCCACCTTTTCCAAGTCACCCCGACCACGTCGATCAGCGACGGAGAGGCTTCGGAGGATGGGCAGAGGCAGGCATCGACCCGGGTTCGATGGGTGAACGCCGGGGTAGGTGGTGGGTCAGGTTGGCCAGGCTAATGGAGGGAGAGTCCCTGTTTGATGGGTGACGAATGTCTGCCCTGGTTTGATTAAGGAGGAAGGCGGTGGCCCAGTGGAATTATCACTGGACTGGTAATCCAGAGACCTGGAAGCTCTGCGGACCAGGGTTCAAATCCCGCCATGGTGGATAGTGAAATTTGAATCCAATTGTTAAATGTCTACTAATAATAATAATCACTTATTGTCACAAGTAGGCTTCAATGAGGTTACTGTGTAACCTAGTCACATTCCGGCGCCTGCTCGGGGAGGTCGATACAGGAATTGAACCCGCGCTGCTGACATTGTTCTGCATTGCAAGCCAGCTATTTAGCCCACTGTGCTAGACCAGTCTGGAATTAAAAGGCTAAATGATGACCGTGGAGCTGTTGTCAAATCGTCGTTAAAAACCCATCTGGTTCACTAATGCCCTTTAGGGGAGGAAATCTGCCGTCCTTACCCGTTCTGGCCTACATGTGGGCCTCTGGAATGGAGATGGTCAACAAATGCTGGGTCCCATCCCACGAGAGGGAGCGGAGATAGCATTGACATTGCTTGGGACAGAAATCTAGGATTTGATTGGCTCAGCAGAGAAGGCAGGGAATGGAGATGAGGAAAGTATCAGCCATGATCGAATGGCGGAGCAGACTCGATGGGCCGAGTGGCATAATTCTGCTCCTATGCCTTATGGTCTAAGCAGAAGGACTTTATTTTGCGTTTATCCTTCAGTTTGGAAAGAAAGAATGAAATGAAAATCGCTTATTGTCACGAGTAGGCTTCAATGAAGTTACTGTGAAAAGCCCCTAGTCACCACATTCCAGCACCTGTTCGGGGAGGCTGGTACGGGAATTGAACCGTGCTGCTGGCCTACCTGGGTCTGCTTTAAAAGCCAGCGATTTAGCCCAGTGTGCTAAACTAGCCCCTGGTTTTGGGCCTTCAATGGGCCTTCAAACCAATGCGAACATCCCTCGGGTTCAAACAATTACCCAACTTACGAATCAGAGACTTGTAACGAAGAAACAGGGTCAGGACGGGGTTAAAAAGACCAAGGGTTCACGAATGGTGGGATGTTTCAGCAGACACAGCAAACACCAGAAAGGTGACAAGGAAACAATGAAGGGAGAGAAAAGAGGGAACAGTAGATGCAAAGGGCGATGAGGATAGAGTGAGG